>NC_133800.1:8412848-8722848 GCF_043250625.1 Sebastes fasciatus
CCGGTGCTCTTGTCTTTTTTTTTATGTTGGGGGCACGTCGACCGTCATCTGCTGTAAGTATTACACCAACTATGGATAAATACCTCCTACAACCTCACTTCAAAACACCCAAACTATCCCTTAAAAACAACTACGTTTGTACTGTGAAAATGAAACTGAGCGTTGTGAACACAGGACACAAACGTACAGCTGAGTGTATCGAGGAAGTGAAACTTAACGGACACGGACAGCAGTCTCCTGGATGAAAGCTTTGTGTTTTGTGTTGTTGTTTGTTGAGTTGTGTTGTTGTCTAATATGTGTTATTTCATAAAGCTTTGTAAGTATTTATAATTTATAACCCATTAATCTTTTGCTTCTCTTCCTGCAGAGCAAAATCATAAAATAAATAGGGACTGTTTTAGTTAAAATCATGAACAGTATACTCTCCAGTATTATTCTGAAGCAGACCACATTTTTTTCCCTTCTGGTCTCCAGTCATTATTTCATGTATGAAAATCCACTTGCAAAGACTTCGGTAGGCCAGTCCATCACAGTGAACATTCATTTTGACAAATGTCAAATCTGATATTACATTTACATTAATACCTCAAGCAGCTCTCTAGTCTCAAATAATCTTTAAAATACAAAAATCAGGAGTTGCCAACTGTGTCGTGTGTGCTCCTACAGTAAGCTGCGAGTCCATTCTGAGTGGATTGCAGGAGAGTGAATTGTGGGTGTATGAGTCATCAACTTTGAATGCATCCATGTATTACAGGCATGTAAGCTTGTGAACCGTAATACAGACCTAAAACAAGTTTTAAAACAGCCTTTCGTATTCCTTTTTAGCAAAGCAAATGTTATGTAGTCATGTTTTTGTTATGTTTGTGCCATTAACATTTTGTATTGTAAAAGAAAAAGTAACAAACAGAAAATATTAAACAGGAATAAAGGAAGAACAAGATGTAATCCTCGCTAAAGCTTCTGATTATTATAGTGATGGACATGCACAATGGCAAACAGAACATCAGCTGTAGCTGCCGTTTAAAAACAACCATTAAAGGGGACATATCGTGGAAAAAAAGTAACTTTTTTTCAGTGCTTGTGCACATACATTTGGGTATCTGGAGTGTGTACCAACCCACAAACTGTGAAATAAGACCACCCAGTCAGTTTTTTTGTGGGCTGCTTAGATCAGAAAACCTGTGATTCAACAAGCCATTCAGATTTGGCTCCCCTTCCTATGTCATGACATGACATGCAGGCTCATTAGAATATACCGCCCGCGGCTTGAGAACTATCTTTGCAAAGGTGCACCATATTTTTCTCGCAAGCCAATCAGAGCAGAGTGGGATTTTTGGGGAGGGGGGCTTAAAGAGACAGGCGCTTAAAACGGAGTGTTGCAGACAGAGGGTGAATACATTTATATTCAGTACACATATACAGTATGAGAACAATAATGTGTTTTTGAACGTTAAAGCATGTAAACATATTCTGATAGAAACCCAAAATACAAGTATGAACCTGAAAATGAGCATGATACATCCCTTTTCAAGTCAGCTTTTCATAAGTAGCAACCCAGTACCACGCCAAAGCGTGTAATAGAGCCGCCTGTCCACCCAACACATTCTCACTCCCAACTCGTCAAATACCGTCAGTGCCCCACAGCATCGGAGACCGATGCACGGGGTACCCCTCTTGCTTTACTTTTGGACAGACCAGGGATGGCGTGTCAATATACGCTTGTTACATGCATAGTGTCCTTTCAAAATAAACTTCTGTTTTCACAGGAAGTTAGTTAGGTTTAGGCAACACAACCGCTTAGAGTAGGTTTAGGAAACGATTGTGGTTGACGTTAACGTCATTGACTAGCGACTCACAGGACTCACGGGACTGTCGATACCGACGAGTCATGTGACTAAAGACTGACGACAAAATAAGTCAACGTTACTTTTAGTTTCACATGGGACACGAACACCGGTTTCCTGGTTGAAAGTCTTGTGTTTGTTATTAATACTATGTCACTTGCCCAGACCGTCAAATAATGCCGTGGGTAGGTTTACATTGGAGTTAGTTGAAAGCTCGGTTCTTCACATGCTGTTGCTAAAGGCTGCCTTCGTACATTGGTTTCTGATGCACTTAACCAAACGGCGAGGAGTTGGGAGTGAGAACGGGTTAGTCCACAAAAGGATAGCGTGTCATTGTCACGGGCAAAAAAAACACTCACTTAGGTTTAGGCAACAAAACCATTTAGTTAGGTTTAAGAAAAACGTCATGGTTGGGCCTAAAATAAGAACGTAAACTAAGTACAATACATAGTACGAAAAGTACGAAAAACACATCACAAATGTCACTAAAATAACTTGTAAAACAAAACACTGGTGTCCTTTGTTGAAAGTCCTGAATTTTTACCCATCCACCTCCCCTCCCACCCACCATAAGCAGTCTTTATCAATTTGAATTCTGTCACTAGCTCTGAGCGTAGCATATTTACAAAAAGCAAAACGGCCTTCTTATTGCACGCTTGCGCATTTGATTGGATTGGATCAATTGTATTGATGGATTCACCCAAGTTTCACATGTTCATACAATTTGAGGCCTTAAATGAGACTACTGTGAATTACTACAATAAAGGCTGACTTGAATGTTTATTTTTTTTTCTCTTCAGTAGCTTGTTTTTGTTTTTTCCACATTTGATGGGAGAAGGTATTCAAAAGGTACAACAGTGAGCGCTTGTTCACTGCTCTTTGGGAGGGGACACTTCTGGGTTTTGGTCATTTTTGAATTTCAAATTTTAGTTTTGATTCGTAAATTCCTAAACAGATGGACACACATTATGATTGGCAGGTCAATTACAGTTATGATTATGGACATCACGACTAATCAGAGTAATTTGGTCTGTTGTAGTCTGAGCAGACTGGCTCAGGGAGAAAGCTTTCTAATTTTTGACTCCTGACACCAGTTGATTTATTGAAACATTTCTTCACAACATGTTTATTCCTGAAATTAGGACCACAGATGTCTCAAGGTTAGGAGGAGAAATAGTGATAAAAAAGAATGTGAAAGGAAATAACAAACAGAACGAAACAAACAGACAAATCAGAGAGGATTCAGTGCAGAGCCACAGCTCTGTGTTGTCCTCATCTTTCCGTGCAACACTTCATTTGTGTGTAACTTGTTTCCCTCTATCTTCTCTGCAGCATAAATGAGCAACACTAATTATTTTTGATGGATAACCATGTCTGTGTTGGTACAGACATGCCAGAATTCAGATCTGGGAGTGTGGCAGTAATTTAATTCTTATTTGACAAAAACAGAATTCTGTTGTAATGCCACAAAAATGTCACAAAAAATATGACTGTTTTTGTAGGATATAATACAAACATTTATGGATTGTGTGAGAATGTATATAAAACAAGGTTAATGGAAGTGTAGACAAACCAAAGCTGTGTTGTAATGTTGGCCTAAAGACTGCGGCACAAAAGTAATTGTGGAGTGCATCTGTGAAATGTGACATTATCCTCCACCATCTGGAGTGTGTGTGCAGCATGTGTGCCTATGTGACCGTGATGGATAGGACGAAGGGTACTCACCCTGAGCTCCTTGAAGAAGATACAGCTCCTGGCCCACTCCACTATGGAGAAGAGAGTCTGGTCTGCCATGCGACACATGAGGCTGAAGGTGCTGGGCTTGTCCAGCCGGCCCCGGCCGTTCTGCTCCTGCTGCAGGTGAGCCACGATCTTGTTCTGCACCACCAGCTCGTCCGGATCGCAGCGCAGCAGCTCCAGCACCAGCGGCGGCAGGCTGGGCGGCTGTGGCGAGGCCGAGGGGTACATGTCTGGGTAGGGGTATCCTGTCAGAGACTCGGGGGAGCTGGTGTAGTCGGGACACTCGGCTTTGATCGCCCTGCCAGGGAAGGCCGTGTACTGGTACTGAGCGGCGAGGGGCACGTGGGACTGCATGGCCATGCCCAGGGACGGGGGTCCATAGAGGTTGGCCTCGTAGTCTGTGGGGGTGATGGAGCTCGGGGTGGATGGGAGCAGACTTTTGGAGATGGTGGGTAGGCTGTGCAGGGTGCCGGTGAAGCCGTAGTCGGCCTGCAGAGGAGAGGCCAGCGGAGGAGCCGCGCTCTCCAGCTTGAACCCGTTGGATCGTATCAAAGCCTTCTTCTGCTGCTTCAAGGCCCTGTCTCTCTTGTACATGGGGCCAAATTTATTCCTCCCCCCACGCATGCGGTCTGCGCGCACCGCTGTCACACAAGAGACAAGAGGTGAAAAACAGATTTACAGATGAAACAGGGACTCTGCTGTAATTTTCATGCACTTGCCAAGATCCCCCTTTGGAAAAAAAAGACTCCTTGATGAGCATTGAACTTTAACAGCAGAGAGAAAAATCATAACTTGCATTTCATCAGTATCCCCAACTATCCCTTACAAGAGTAAATAACAGACATGTTGGTCATGTATACTTCCCTTTTTAGGGCTGAGAAGAATCCCCCAGAGCCTGCGCATGCTCTACTCCTTCTTAGTAGTCTAAATAGAGCTTTTGATTTAAAACAGGGGAGTCTCTGGGGTTTTATCAGTAAGTCAAGAATGTGTCCTTTTTTTCTGCTACGGAAGCAGGTGCTTTCCTGCATTGCTGTCAGGGAATTAATCCCATCCGATGTGTATATAGGAAACAACATGAGAGCCACCCTACCCACAAATCACAAGATATTTCAAGGGTTTTAATAATAGTATTCATATGATACAATTGTAAAATTACTTTTAAAATGAATACACAAAAACAATAAGTGCATAGTTATATTATTTGAATTATTGATGGAATTAAAATACCTTGAAATGCACAATGAGGAATGTGCAACAATGGCAAAAATTTAAATCCCTATGATTTTATTTTTTTTCCAGAATAATAACATAAACCTAGTGATAACATTATTATTATTATTAGTAGTATTATTATTATTATTATTATGGTGAACTAATCTATTGTAATAACGGGTTGTAAAGTGTACCTTCTAGCCGCATCCCGACGTTGAGGCACTTTTGGAAGCGACAGAAAGGACATCTCTTCCTCTGGGTTTTGTCTATTTTACACTCCTGGTTTTCCGCACATGTGTACCTCTTGTTGTTCTGCACTGTCCTCTTGAAGAAGCCCTGAGGAACAGAAACACGTTAGAAAACAGCGGTGGAGACAATATTATACGTGGTATTAAACATTTTAGGATGCATCCTCAACAATTACAAAATTACAAATGATCCAATAATTGTATTGGATACATTAATACTCGATAATGGCATATTGTGCGTTAAAGCAAGTGCTCAGGGAAGCAGCCAAAATGTAGTGCGTTTTTCTTTTAAGTAGCCTGAAGGATAAAACGCATTTAGAATAGAAAGAAATATTTTTAAATAAAACACTATTTTTTAGGTTTTTGGTGTTTCGGACTATCAGTAATGTGTAATTGGATTCGTTTAAGGTTTGGTGAGAATGTTTTTTATAATTTGTGTTGAAGGTCCCATGTGTTACCTTGCAGCTCTCGCAGGTGAGCAGACCGTAGTGGTATCCGGACACTTTGTCTCCACACACAGGACACAGCTCTTCCAAGTCATCATCATATGTGTATTCCATAACCTTCAGCGTGACACCTGGTACACACACGTGGCATCCACTCACACACACACACACACACAGACACAAGCAACACCCAAAGTCAACACGGCACACGAATTAAGCGGACAATGCAATATATAGCATGAACAATCTATTGTCGGTAATTTATAAAGAGAAATACGAAAATTAAAAAAAAAGCGAATCCTAAACAGTAAATGTGCATTTAATGTGTCCGTGTTTCAGATAGACAGACGCCAGTTTGAAGAGCGTGATGTCACAATATTATTTTATTATGCAAACATAATAATTTGCCGTCTGTTTTTTTCTTCTTTAAACTAGTAATTTGCATTAATTTTAACGCAGTCGACTAGTTGACTATAGTTTCAGTGCTGCCCAGTTGTTGTTTTTCACATTTAATGATATTTCATCTGGGATAAAAATAAGAAACCATTTTTAGAGAAAAAAATAAGCTTTTATATTTCTTATTAAAAAATGTTTTTATCTGTGTTTATCTGATCGAAATTATAATCATTATTATAGTAATAGGCCTAATAAAAAAATTATGATTTATTATTACAAATAATTTACTTATCATTTATGTATTATAATATAATGTAAAAATTGATTATATTATAATTTATTATTAAATGATATATATATATATATATATATATATATATATATAAAATAAAATATCAAAGCTCACGTAAGTTGCCCAAAATATTTCTAGGCCTGTCATCATAGCCTATAAAACAGATACAACTATTTAAAAAGGACGTTTAAACCACTCGAATAAGCACCGATATACCACTGATAAATGGTAATTTCCATCAATCAATTTAAAGCCGCTCCAAATATATTCCTATAGATTTTTTTATTACGGTGTCAAACTATCCCCACAGTAAAATAAGCTTAAGTGAAATTTAACCTCCACTGAATCCTCCACATTAGAACACGTCATGTATCTTGTTTAAATATGTTTTATTTCTAGCGACTATACTCTGTGGAAGCGGATGTTGCCTGATAATATGGCACCGACCTGACAGGTGACAGATTTACACCTTACCTTTATCGGTGAGTGTAAAAAAAAGTGAAGTTAAATGAATCACTCAGTCAGTCGCCTATAACGTTTAGCCTACACAGCGATGAATATGACGGAGGAAGCAGCATTGGCAGATCCTTCATGCTGTGGAGCTCAACTCTTCTCGTTGTCCCGCAGGACGCAGCGAGGTAACGGCCTCTCTGTAGGCGACAGCTGCGAAATATATGGTGTTATACCGCTGCCGTCAACAAGCCATATAGGCTGTTAGAATAAAGAGTTGAATTGAACTGAATAGGGCGCAATGATCAGCGGCCGTTTGATGTGCAGGCCGCGAAATATAGAGGCGCATCTCGCCCCGCGTGAAACAGTCCTGGGCTGCACGCAAGCTATAGGGGGGTCTCGCGCCATCAGCACCACATAAACAAATCTTGAAAGATTATTATTATTATTATTTTTATTATTATTATTATTATTATTATTATTATTATTATTATTATTATACGCGTGTTTTTACATCCTTAAGCTATTACTATTATTAACTATTATTATTTATTTATTTCAGAGATTATACTGTAGTAGAACCAGTCATAGCGTTTTAAGTTATACTTTTATTATATTGTATTATTTCCTATTTATTTTTTGCAAAATTGTTATCAGATGTTATCAAAGATTATGTTGTTTTCAAATTAACATTTCACAATTTATGGTATCACTTTAATTTTGAATTCTTTTTTTCACATACTTTAAAAGTGCCATTCTGTTGGGCTGTTGGTTCAGTTACTTGCCGTTCTATAATAGGGCTAAAACTGTGTTTGGCTATAAAAAAAAAAAGGAAAAAAGAAAATGCTGTCATTTCTTTTTTATCAGACAATTATTCATCTCAATAATTAAACAGCATGGATCTCTGCATGCCCTGGAAGTTATTAGGTTCAGGCCATTGAGCCTTTGTTTCAACATTTAGGCCTTTATCTGAATGTAGTGGGTTTAAATTGCTTTTCTTGACTCGAACAAAAGAAAAAGTCCTATCTATCATGGATATATGCAAGCTGTGAATGCACAACACAGACTAGTAGAATAGTAGACAGACTTACCGTGAGCCTTGTCTCCCAACATGAGCACAGCAGCCAGTCAGTGATGATTGTCTGATTCTTAGAACCTGGAGGTGTTGCTGCAGCCTTGCATGGGCTGCTGAGGAGAACACAATTAAAGAAAAAAAAAAGACCAATAGCCTACAGATCCGGATGGTCACCGTCTATAATAATAATAATGCTGTTTTTTAAAAAAAAAATTAGCCAACAGTAGGGCCAGTAAAGCGTGTGTGATGATGACCATTAAAGATCTCAGAGTGAAACTCCTTTGGTCCTCTCGTGCTTTACTGCGCTTCCCCTTATCACAAAAGTTAGACTGCCACGATGCCATTGGTGGAGGTCGAGTCACGTGACAGATGCTCGCTGGCACTGCCTCCTCCAGTGAGATGCCTGGACAGGAGAGAGGAGCGGTGCTGATGGAGGAGTCCCTCGACACATAAAGGCACATAAGAACCGCACAAAACGACTAAAAAGACTAATACAAAAAAAAGATAACTGCCCTAAATGTGTACACAGCTTAAATTGCAGAGGAGATTTTTCATAGACCAACTTTTAGTCTACAAATTACTTTTAATAGCTGAATGCAGCAGACCGGATATGGTTATAGCCTAATATGGTAGGCTATTATTAAGTTCTGCCATACTGTACAGCTGTATTGAAATATTGTTACAGTAATAATACTTCTATAATTACATAAAACTTCTTATCAATAATAATGATAATAATAATAATAATAATAATAATACTTATAATTAATATTATGATTATTATTATTATATATAATATAATAACCAATATTTTCAGGTGGAATTTCATTTCTGTGCAATATCATTTTCATGGACCAACTTTTAGTCTTCATATTACTTTTAAATCGCGATAACTGATAGCTGAATGCACCACACCGGATATGGTTATAGCCTAATATGGTAGGCTATTATTAAGTTCTGCCATGTGTACTGTACAGCTGTATTGAATTATTGTTACAGTAATAATACTTCTATAATTAAATAAAACTTCTTATCAATAATAATGATAATAATAATAACACTTATAATTAATATTATGATTATTATTATTATAATAACCTGATATTTTCAGGTCGAATTTGTTAATAGTCTGTTTATTGTCAATACTGTATCTACTGCCCCTATTTTTATACTTTCTTCTATTTAAATGGTTCATATTTTGTAACACTTTGTTTAGCTCTTTTTTTACTGTGTTAGCTGATGCTTCTTGTTTTTTGCACTATATATCCCCTTTGCTGCTGTACACTGTAAATTTCCCCACTGCAGGAATAATAAATGAATATCTTATCTTATGTTATCTTATCTTATTGTCTTCATTATTATTATTAATTGTATTAATTGGGATATATTATGCTGATTAGTCATTGGACACTCTGTTTTGTTTGGTATTATCCTAAATAGATCATAGAGAAATATATTGCACATAATCTTATAGACATATTTGCGGCTTGTGGCAGTTTTATTTTTACACTGCATGGCAATTGAAACAATGTAGTGCTGTTTCATTCTGTATAGATTTCTATATTTATCTATGCTTGGTTGACTGTATACACATAGTCCCAGAACATATGTTTCAGCAGAATGAAATACAGTACATTGGCATTAATATTAATTGACTCTGACAGGGCATTTTGCTTGGTAAGCGCTATGGAAAGTCAAACTGTCTATTGTTAGCTGAGACAGGAAGCAGTGGGTGGCTGCTGAGGGTCATTGTGTGGAAACACGAACAAAGCTCAGGGTCCTCAGCTACAGACCATAATTTTAAAAAGCCAGGAAATACGAAGATGCCTGAAGTCAACACAAAACATTCACGTCGATTCACTGTGTTTGACCACTGTCACTTTGGACACTGTCAGCTGGGTTCAGTCTCTGCAGCAGAGTGAAGGTTTCGCTCATCTCCCTCTTGATCTTAGGACGATCCCTCTTGGTAAAAAATGTCCAAACCCCTGGCTGTCCTTGGGGAGGTGGGGTCCTATGAATGTTCATTCAGATTTCCTAATTCACCAGAATTGTACCCATTAGACAATGTATACGAATGACAGTTTTTTTCTCAAATTTAAGACAGTTCTATAAGTCATGATAAATAATTGGATAGAAAACCATTTCATAGCCTTAAAACATCTTAATCACGTTTTACACATGCAAATCTTGATACCAATGAACCCTTACATTACTGTTAATTAATACCTCAATTAGGTCTCACAGATCTTAGTGGATTGGCCTCTTTCACAATCGCAATCCTGTAATTATTCTATATACAGTTAGAAATGGCTCAACAAGTCTTCATACCAACAGGATGTTTCTCAGTACATAAAAGGGTTTGATGATCTTGAATTAGCGGCGGTGAGATGAAGACAAGCCAGCACTAGATAGATTGATCATGGATAAGAGATGCCAAAGGAGCTCATTCATCGAATCTGACCTCTTCTGTAAAACCTTTATTGGAGGAATAAAATTGTTACACTACTTCCTGGTACGTTGCTAGAATTTGCTATAAGTCATTTTGCTGTTATCCTGGAACTGAGGACAGATTTAAATTGAATTTGGTCTATTATCAAATTCATTTCTTCTAACCACTGCTCCACTTTCTCCGTTCCATTCCACCACAATGTTATGATGAAAAGTTTAAGAGGTTTATTTCCCTCATTTGTTGTCGCTTCTCTGCTTGGCTATCCAATAAAAAGGCATACATTACCATAAATATACAATAAAAGAAATCAACTAAACAGCCATGTCCCTCCACGGGCCAAGGAACCAAGGAACTAAATGAGCTATATGCACTAAAAGATGCTCTTAAATTGTAAATTCTCACATCGCTTGACAAAGATGCTAAAGATACAGTATGAGCTGTCAGGGTGGAAGAAGTTGTAATCGGGTAAGACCCTGGCCCTGCTTTGTTTTCTGGCCTTGATGTTGACAGGAAAAGCAAAAATAAAATAAAATGAATAGCTGAATGATATTTCAAGATAAGATAGAACTTAAGGAAAATTGCTGTGCAGCAGTTGCAATATACAGTATGAAATTAAATGAAAATAGTTGATCTACAGGAGAATACATATCTGAAAGCAATAAATAATATCTGAGAGCCTTACTGCAATATATTCCATTATATTTTTTTTACCTACCTCGATGGGCTTCTTTGCCCATGGGGCCCCCTTCAGAGTCTAGGATCACCTCTGAGAGTATTACCCTGAGAGAGTCTACATTTAATGCAATTTCATTTCTATTGATATAAGCAATTTAAATACATGATGAATGTACATTTAAAATACAATAATATCCTGGTCTGTCATCAGTCATTGCTACACTTTCAAGATTCACACTTTGTTATTATGTTTTGGTAGTAAATGATAGTAGATGGAACTTCATAACAGCTTAATGCAAAGATTAGTAAACTACGTGAACTCATGTCGAAGTTGCCCCGCCTCTGAATAAACTTGCACAGCACATCTCTGCCATTAGATTGTTTGCTCAGCAGAAGGTTCATACAGGCAGATATCTATCAATCTGTTTCACCCCTGACCTCCCAGAGTCACTGCAAGGTCCTCGATTAGCCTATATCTGCTCATCCGACTTAGGGAGCACAGGCCTGAAAACAAGGCAGGCTGACTGGGGCAGGAGGCCCCTGCTGAGCCGGGCCCTCTGTCACCGGGGCCAAGAAATATGGCCTATCTGCTGTTTGTCTCTGGCACGATTTTGTTTTGCAAGTGTGCTGTGGCTACAGGTCAGCGGAGCCCCAGCATCAGACAAGCTCTGTCTCTGTCTTCCAGATATATTTGTAAAATAAACAAAGGGGAAGGGCTGAGGCCTGGCTCGTGTTTTGACTTCATCATTTATATTTTGTTCATTTTGTACCCCCACACGACAACCATTTTCTGCTGGAGTGGCAGGATCTTTGTGGACAAAAGAAGATAGCGCCACAATCACTCTGGGTGAAAGCTACAGGAGGATGAGTTTCTATATGCTGTATAGAATTTGACCCGAATTTGTAAGCTTTCAGATTCTGAGTGGGTTGATTATAGTTCACAGGAGAGAATCCTGTAAACTATCATTTTACATGAGTTGGTTTGCTGGTATAATAAATAATCAACTGGACTATTCAGAGACACAGCCTATAGAATATTGAAACATAGCACAGCTTCACAGCAATGTTAAATAGGTCAAATCAGTTTAATGTATACAAACGAGATGCTCTGTAGGCAGATATATTCTCGTTGGTAAAAACAACACACATTTTTTTTTTTGTTATACCAACTTTGTTGTATGGTGCTAAACTTAAATCAGAATTACACTGTCAATCACCCCATGAAACACTGAAACCAAATGGGCTTGTGTAATGTGAAAAAGTGCTTGTGCAGACATCATGGACAATTAACTGATTTAATCCCATCAGTCACAAATGTTTCAATTATAAGACTCTAAAACTGTTACTGAATTATTTAGCAGCAAATATTGAAATAATAAAGGGTCTAAGTTAAATATATGCAATGTTACATGTTTAGAGTTTAGGAGTTTGCATGCTCTCCCCGTGTTAGCGTGGGTTTTTCTCTGGCTTCCTCTTACCGTCCAAAGCCATGGAGGTTTGGTTCATTGTTGACTCTAAAAACTGCCCATAGGTGTGAATGTGAGTGTGAATGGTTGTATGTCCTGTCTGTTTGTGTCAGCCCTGAATAGTCTTGCGACCTGTCCAGGGTGTACCCCGCCTTCGCCCAATGTCAGCTGGGATCGGCTCCAGTCCTTGGTTGCACTATGAGAAGAGGATGGCTGCATCAAATTTCCCAAACAAAAGGTTATTAAAGAACATTCACATAAAGATAGGACAAATATTTTTGGTACACATCATCTTTAAGGTGTTTAGTATTGATATATACATTTGCAATTGGGCTACTCAACTTTGTTCAGTGCATGTTGATGGCAACAATAGTGACCAGCGGGATAACACAGTGCTTCGATTGTACTTACACACAAAGCCTATAGTTCTTTTTCTACCTAAGTTTCTACTTCTTTCTTTTAGTTTCACTTTGAGTCAAGTTCTGGAAAAGAGAAAGAGGGAGAGAGGCCACTTTATTAGGTACACCTGTTCAACTGCTCGTTAACCCAAATATTACCCAATCACGTGGCAGCAACGCAATGCATTTAGGCATTTAGACATGGTCAAGACGATCTACTGAGCATCATAATGGGGAAGAAAAGTGATTTAAGTGACTTTGAATGTGGCTTGGTTGTTGGCGCCAGGCGGGCTGGCTTGAGTATCTCAGAAACTGCTGATCTACTGGGACCGAAAAAGTCTGAAAAAGAGAAAATATCCAGTGAATGGCAGTTCTTTCACTGTCCTACTTCCTTTGTTGATATGCATCAACCCTCCAGAAAAGCAGTAATTTATCACGTTCTTACTGTCCATGGATCAGCACATGCTGGATACTGTACAGTACCTTGACTAGTTCTTCTCTCTGTATGATGCATTCATTGTGTGCTTCAGCCATCAGTTGATGCCCTGCGACCTGGCTGTGTTACTTGCTCAACAGGATGCACAGCAAACTCGACACTCGGGATGACAGACAACCTTTTTCTAACACACAGTGAATGGACATCCAGTCTGAGTTGGGTTGTTAGAAGCCATCATCCCAAAATTGTCATCTTTCCCAAACAAGATCACAAATTAGAAACCCATTATTTGTTAAAGTTTCAGTTTTTTCTAGGGCTGCCAAAGTTAACGCGATAATTACACGTTAAAGCAAATTTGTTTTAACGCCACTGATTTCTTTAATGCATAAACGCAACTAGTGATTTTTAGATTGTAACAGGCTAAGTTTTAAAGCTAGAGTCATCATATGAAACTAGAAAATCTAAGGAATCCATTGGTACCAACCATGTCATACTAGCTTGTCGTGAAGGAGGCTAAATGACGCTCAAAACTTACGCTAAATTATTATACCCACGAGTCTCCCCTTTACAGACATGCCCACTCTATGATATCACATGCAGTTTTGAGCAAGTCATAGTCAAGTCAGCACACTGACACACTGACAGCTGTTGTGTCCTGTTGGGCTTGAGTTTGCCATGTTATGATTTGAGCATATTTTTAATGCTAAATGCAGTACCTGTGAGGGTTTCTGGACAATATTTGTCATTGTTTTGGGTTGTTAATTAATTTCCAATATACAGTACATATATAATATACATACATTTGCATAAAGCATGCATATTTCTCCTCTCTCATGTTGATAAGAGTATTAAATACTTGACAAATCTCCCTTTAAGATACATTTTGAACAGATAAAAGAATGTGCGATTAATCGCGATTAAATATTTTAATCAATTGACAGTCCTAGTTTTTTTCCCATCACAGTCGCAACGATCAAATTTACCCTGATATTTAAAAATTAAATAATATTACATAGTATACTGAAAAATTGGAATAGAAAAAGTCATAGCATAGTCATAGTATAGTACGTTAAAGAATTCCATGAAAAAAGTCATCCAATAGTATGTCGAAAAATATCATAGTATAGAATGTCGAAGAATCATGAAAAAAGTCTCAGCATAGAATGTCGAAAACTTTCATGAAAAAAAGTCATAGTATAGTATGCAACATTTTTTTTATAGTATAGTATGTCTAAAAAATGTCAGAAAAAACTAGTAGTATAGTATATAGAAAAATATCATGAAAAGTCACGGTACAGCATGTTGAAAATTTCATAGCATAGTATGTAATAAAAAAAGTCATAGTATAGTATGTCGAAAAATTTCATAAAAATGTCATATTATAGAATGTAAAAAAAATCATAAAAAGGTCATAGTATAGTTAAAACTATAAACACTCTTGCAGTTAATCTGTTGCGTTAATTAAGATGTTGACTTTTACTGGCGAGAGTTGTAAAAGTGAGAAGATATGTTTCGTATATAAATGGTGGCCGTAATGTTGGCTTGTTGCTGAGTACGAGCAGTGGAGAAGAAAACAGTGCAGGCTGGAGAATTAGCCTTTTCAGTTATTGTCTGCTATCTGTCTTGTTGTTTCATTTAAATTATTTTCACGTTAGAGCTTATGTTAGATGTTAAGAGTGCCTTATATAATTTGATGTGTTGTAATTCATTTTCAGTGTTAGATTAGTATTTTACTCTGTTTACTTTTGCACTAGAATATATTTCCTCATGGAAGTTTACTTTGCTTTCACTGCTTCGTAAGGTTGTGGACCAGCAGCAGAGATGACAGCCAATGTCTTCGGCGAATAAAGCATATCGGTCTCAACCACAATCCAGAACTCCTGTGCCCGGTGTTTCCCTTTTCTCTGCACCATACCCACTGTATAGCTTACTTCATCATCTTCATCAACATTCATCATCATTTTAGTTATCAACTGCACCCCTGGTAGACGTAAGGTGTTGAAACAATCATTTGACATGCTGAAATCTAATGTTTTTAGCTAGCTACAGGCATTTTGTTAGCGTTTCAGCCCTTGGTTGCATATTGTGGCGGCGATTGTTTTCCCCTTCCGCTGGCTGTGGTTTTCAGAGTATGATGCGTTGCGCTCTGTCTCTATTCTATGCAAACTCCAGTTTTACAGGGTTCGACCTTCGAGTGAAGTGTCATCCTGCCCGCTATGACGTGTTAGGCTACTTCCGAGCATGGTCCAGAAGCTTTCGTATTTGCCAGGCACGACAGTAAAATATACTATGACCTCCAAGGCTAATTTATGCTTCCGCAAAAAAAAATGTTATGTGACTGCATTGTTACACTGTGACTATTTTCTGGTTCAGCGACAGTGCTATAACTTATTTTGAACAAAGCATGCATGAAATCGGGGTTTTGACATCAAAACCTGGCTTGTAATATTAATTTGTCCCTGTGTGCTTTTGACTAAAGATTGATTAACATTTATGGCTAGCCCGATCATTTTGACACTAATAACCTTCCATATAGGTCACCTCATATCATTGAGAACATTACCAAATACCACTAATCCCATTATTTACCAATGAAAAGATGTTCAAATCCTCAAGAAAGGCCTGTATTCCAACTATGAGACACAGCCACAACCTTTATATTTAACTAATTGGTTAATCTGTACCAGAGAGGAGAGCTGTATGAACAGGTGAGAGCGCCAGGGCATCATGTTCCACAATAAGTAAAGAAGAATAGTGCGATTTTGTGCTAAACAGCCTGCATTCAGTGTCCTCATGTCTGTCCTTGACCAAGCTGGGGCGCAACCACAACAAACCACTTAGAAAAGGGAAATTAAATAGAACGACTACAATAGCATGGAGAGAAAGCAGACATGGCAGGGGTTTTCCTCAGTGTCATCCTACAAGGTCAAAAAAAAAAAAAAAAACTAATCTATCTCTCTGATCCTATAACACTCAGCTTCTTAAAATTTACTCAAGAAAATTAATTCAGTCTATCAGTTGACCTGCCTTAGCATTGCACTGAATGATGGATTGTTTGAGTAGGATAATAAATCATAGCTGTTAACTTGTCTTATTGGCTCATGCCCCCTGCTGGTATAAATTAATCACTGACTGACAACTGATCATTGAACCACAAGGTATTACCAATTCAGGCAATGTACATATTTAAACACCTACACACCATGTACAGACAGTATTAAGTGCTACTCATTAGTAGCAGACACAAATATTACCAACTACCTACTAATATGTAGTCTATGTATCTAGTTTTACCTTAGTAACATGTTAAATACAGGATGTTTGCTTGCAATGGAGTGCGTTCAATGTAATGTAGTAGGCTACCTTTTCTAAGTAAATTATCAGGATACGTCTTCCACTACTGTCTGTAACAGGATCATCTCATTTTGTGTAAACATTTCTAGAAAGTAACCCTTAACTGAAGCTATCAGATATCTCTCTGTCTGAAATGTAGGAGAGGTACCTCAAAATTGTACTTACATGAGTAAACATACTTAGTTCATTTCAACCACTACTTAATCCATGCAAGTAGTATGAAATCTAGTATGATGAATTATTGCACAGATTCCTTTTCCTGTTCCTTTTCGAAAATACTGACGAGGCATTTGTGATCTGGCTCTGTGTCGTGACTTCACAAGAGAGGCCATTTCATACAATTAGTAACCAGAATTGCATGCACTTAACAACATGATGGTTCACTGGATTTTTCTCATTTATAGACAGTAACAGCAGCAAGCACAGAGTCCAGTGATGTCTCTGTCAGGACCAGGAGCAGAAAGAGAAAGATCGGTACTGACAAAGACACCACCTCAGAAGAGGAAGAGTGTCTCTGAGTCTGTCCTCTACCGGGACATCGGGGCGGAAAACATTTTGATTGAAAGCAGCGCTGATTGACTGCAGCCTCATCTGCTTTACAAAGAAGACCTCATCGAACAGGATCTTCTATGGTACAGTACCTCAGCCCACATCCCACGAGAATGGTATACCAGTGCTGGACTTGCAGGGCTGGTCCCACCACAGTGTGACAACTGGGAGTGGTTCTGTATGACATGCTGCACAGGCACACACGATTTGAGACATCAAGGTTCCTGAGAGACAAACTCAACATCAACGAGGAGTTGTCTAAAAATTGCCAGGACGTGTTGCGTCTGTGTCTGGCTGTAGATCCTCAGCAGCGTCCCTCTCTGGAGCCTTTTCGACTTCACAACTAGCTCACATAAGCCAGCCCTCTGGCCCCCCTTGTACCTTACCACCCAAAATATCTCTCCCCATGCCCCACACCATCAACCCCTTAATCGCAGTGGATATATGAATAAACAAAACATGAGACCATACCACGGGAGACTGCTGTTCTTTTCCCATATCCAATCAACAGACAACTTATTTTAACCAAAACCATGATCTTTCCCTAACCCTATCCAGGTTGTTTTTGTACCTAAACCTAACCAAACCTTAAGGGTTGTTAATTACACATCCTAAAACTCATATCGTTTTTTAGGGATTTGTAACAGATGTTGGAAGGCGCAGGCGAATGATGTTGTCCTGGTGATAGGGCTGTCAGATCAGAGAACACTTAAGATTATCTGGAGGGCATATCTTGTTGTTTAATGTTGTTGTTGTTTAAAGTTGCTCCCATGAAATGGGCCAAGGTCAGCAGCATAATTTAAAACGATACGAGTTAAGTAGATACTAAATTAGTATCTAAATACAAAGAGAGTATCTTTTAAGTTTAAAATAGATATAATTAGATAAGCAGAGGCAAATACATGAGCACAACTATAATCAAGCAAGCAAATAAATCAGTAAGCACTTGTTATATATGACATTTCTTCACATTATATGCAATGATTTAAGAGCTTTTCTACAGTAACATTTTTACTGTGGCAGAGATTAAATTGGTAGCAAATAACATATGAATAGGTATTTCAATATTCTGTGAGAAAGTCATTATCAAGACAGTGAATGCCAAATGAATAACAGCACAAAAACATTGTCTTAGCAGTGTACGCTGTGTGACGCATGACACTCGTAAGAGCTGTACAGAATCAACGCATGGGGTGGGGGTACATTACAAATCACCACCTCTTCTTGCCCTTGACAAGGTTCCTGATTTTGAACAGCCTATTCTTGACAGTGCCCCTCTCAGAACTCGCCTTTTGTGTTCGGTTAACAATAGGAAAACGTTAGTTAAGGCTAAACTCAATAGCAACCTTGCTCACTCTTAAATATATCTCCTGTGTAGTAATCCATCACTGTAGGCTTCTGGGGGAGGACTTCTGGGGCTCCAGCCTCGATATGTTTTCTCAAAAGCCTCGAATCTTTTAGGTTTTTGAAATACCTCTAACTTTTTGTCATTTCCCCTCAGTCTCTCTGACTGAACCGGCAAATCAATAGAGCAAAAGTTCTATTACTGGGAAAATATTGAAATCTTTGACCGCCCTAACATTGTCATGTGGGGTTGTTCTTTACCACTACGCCTATGCTATTTCCTAAAGAAATCTAATATCTGTAATATAAAAAGATCTTCTGTTGGCCTAATATTCAATTCAGAGTATGGAAGACATGCACATTTACTTGAAATTGTTGGGGATCCTTGATTTGCAATTAGAGCAGCCCAGATTATTATAGCATGGATTCAAATGTAGCAGATTTGTCAGCTAAATATTCATTCTGTGAACTCTGCTCCAGCATAGTACAACACAAGATTAGTATACAAGATTAGTAATGCGGTCTACACCAAATTCCTACCCTCTAATTAACTTAAAAATAATAACATCAGACAATTTTTGCGTCTTTTTAGGTGGCAGGAGAGAAAATTAATCACCCTTAATATCTTTTGTGTTATGGTTTCAGAATGATGAAGACAGTTGGAGAACAGTTAGATACAAAATAGGATCGAGGCTACAGGATACGTTTTTTCCTTGGCAACCATATGTTTTTCCCAGATGATGTAGGCTACATGTTTTTAGGTATTCTGTTATCAAATGACTTGAAAAATAGTACATATAGCTGCCGTAAATGGGAAAATAAAATCTCCCAGGGGAGCAGGCCCCTGGACCCCCCAAACCTAGGGGTTTACAACGTCTGGATCCTCCCCTGGTGGGCTTACTTGGTTTGCATGAATATACGTGTGACAGTTCACCTGTGCTCAGTGCTTATAGAAATAAAATAAAAAATTAAAATGGATAAATAAAATCATGAGACAGATGACACCATTGAACAAAACAAATTACTATTATAGGTAGATTTGCTTGCCTCTAATTCAAAGAAAATAAGATCTAATAACTTGCAAGGAAACAGGTTCCTGATTGAAATGTTCCAATCAGAGGGAGCTGTGTACACAGATAAGGCTTGTTTTGCTATATTTTCCATTTTGTCAACAAATTGCATGAAATGAGCAAAAACCAACAATGTGTTCTTCCATCTTACAGTAAAATACGTTTTGACCTACCTAACGTGTCTGTGATTCTCAGCCCCAAGTCTATTATGACTTTTTAATGACTCTTTTCAAAATAATATACTATGACTTTTTTCAACATACTGTAATGTGAGTTTTTTATGACCTTATTCGACATACTATACTATGACTTTTTCGACATACTATACCATGACTTTATTTATGACTTTTTTCAACATACTATACTATGACCTTTTTATTACTTTTTTCGACATACTATACTATGAATTTTTCATGAATTTTTTTCGACATACTATACTATGACTTTATTTATGACTTTTTTCAACATACTATATGAAACTGTGCTCCTGCAGTATATCAACTCCGGTCTTCCTGCCATTCATCGCCAGATCGTTCCGTCACCCAGCGTGGTCTACTTACCTGTCAGCTGCCTCCGTTTCCTGCCAGTAACTTGCCTGCTCACTCCTCCACGCCGTCCTTACTCACCTCGGATCCATTCCCTTAGTTGCCCACCTGCCTGCTCACTCTCCGACGCCATTCTTCCTGCTCGGATCACTCGTTGACACGACTCACCATCTGGAGGATCCCTGGAACCCCATTCCCCATGCCCCCTCGCTTCCTTTAAGACTGATAGTCATTTTCACTGCCATGTCGGACTCTGAGGACCCCCAGCCCTGTCCCCCGTACAATTATTATTATAATAAATTCTCTTTTTGTTGCAACTTCAAGTTACTAGTTGTGTGCTGCTTTTGGGCCCACGTTTTGTTAACCAGAACATAATAAGTATACTATGACTTTTTTATGACTTTTTTCAACATACTAGACAATTACTTTTTTTACTTTTTTCAACATACTATACTATGACTTTTTCATGATTTCTTTCGACATACTATACTATGACTTTTTTATGACTTTTTTTCCACATACTATACTATGACTTTTTTCGGCATGCTATACTATAACTTTTTTTGACATACTATACTATGACTTTTTTATGACTTTTCGACATGCTTTAATGACTTTTTAGGACTTTTTTTCAACCGATTATAGTAGGACTTTTTTTGACATGCTATACTATGATGCTTTCTTGAATCGACACACACCCTCCCGGCAGCTCCTTCGTACGTACAGCAAGTTCAAGCGCGGGCTCACCGACATGATGACACCGCTATCACTGCTAAAACAATTTCCACGGCTTTCTTCGGAAGAAAAGCGTCAACCTTTAAGTGTCGGGAGACCAACGCCTGACCTAGCGGATCTTCACCAAAGGAAGGGACAGAAAATTGTTCGTACTTTTCAGACCGAGTGGTACAAAAGGAAGGATTGGCTCTGTGGATGTGCTACACTGAACAGGCTGTTCTGTTTCCCATGTTTACTGTTTAGCTGTACCACCAACAAGGTCTGGACCAATGCAGGATATTCTGACCCGAACAACTTGCCCTGTGCGATAGCCAAGCACGAAAAGTCAGTGGGTGGTCCACATTCAGAGCCAGATTGCTCTGAAAATATTTGAACACAACAGAATCGATCTGGCTTTGGATGAACAACGGCGGCTAAGCTAAGGTAAAGAAAAATAGAGAAATCATTAAATGTCTCATAGATGCTGTATGTTTCCTTGGTAAACATGAGCTAGCTTTCTGTGGGAACAATGAGAGTGCAAGTTCCTCAAACCGGGGGAATTTAATTGAACTGTTGCACCTGTTAGCCAGCAAGGATGCTAATATAGCCTCCCACCTGGCATCATCTACAGTGTTTTCCGGCAGGTCAAACAAAATCCCAAATGACTTAATGGAAGCGATTGCAGATGTTCTGAAGGAAGACATAAAAGAGGAACTGAGTGTGGCACAGTTTGTTGCAGTTGAGGTGGATGAAACCACAGACATCACAAACTGGTGCTGAATAATATCCACAGTGCAGCTAAAACGAGAGGTGTATTTACCTTACTTTTTTCGACAGACTATACTATGGCTTTTTTCAACATACTATGGTATGACTTTTTCATGATTTTTTCAAACATATTATTCTATGACTTTTTTATGACTTATTTCGACAGTCTATACTATGACTTTTTAATTACTTTTTTCGACATAATATTATATGACTTTTTTTAACATACTATACTATGACTTTTTTTCGACATACAACACTATGACTTTTTTTGACATACTATACTATGACTTTGTTAAGACTTTTTTTAACATACTATACTATGACTTTTTTAAGACTTTTTTCGACATACTATACTATGACTTTTCTATGACATTTTTATGACATACTACACTTTGACTTTTTTCGACATACTATACTATGATTTTTTTTTAAATTTTCAACATACTATACTATGACTTTTTATGACTTTTTTTGACATGCTCTAATGACTTTTTATGACTTTTTTCGACATACTATACTTTGACTTTTTTCGACATACTATACTATTACTTTTTTATGAATTTTTTTCTACATACTAGCCTATGACTTTTTTCGACATACTATCCTATGACTTTTTTATGTCTTTTTTTGGATATACTATACTATAATTTTCTTTGACATACTATATTATGACTTTATGTTTTTGACATACTTTACTATGACTCAATGATTTTTTTTTCTCGACATAGTAAATTTATTTGTATAGCCCAAAATCACATATCACAAATTTGCCTCAGGGGTCTTTACAATCTGTACAGAAACGACACCGTCTGTCCTCTACAGTGCGACCCTCACTCGACAT
Organism: Sebastes fasciatus; assembly: GCF_043250625.1. Lineage (NCBI taxonomy): Eukaryota > Metazoa > Chordata > Actinopteri > Perciformes > Sebastidae > Sebastes > Sebastes fasciatus. The sequence goes on from NC_133800.1 coordinate 8,435,164, forward strand.
ACTATACTATGACTTTTTTCAACATACTATACTATGATTTTTTCATGACTTTTTTCAACATACTATAATATGACTTTAGTTATTCCTACTGAACAAAATGGATTTGCAATCTGGAGTAGTGGGAGCTCTCCCAATGTGCCGGTTTATAAATTTGGTTTATATAAAGAGAAAAATATTTCTAATCAATTCTAGTCTGTACTAATACTTGAAGTTAGTATACAGTGAGTGGAACATAAAAACTACAAACACCTGTATAATGTAATGCAAAGCAATAAATACTTGTTGCCTCACTTATTAACCCATAAGAAATTGGCCATGCATTCATGACATTTTTATGGGATGTTCAGATATTGTTGATACTATTCATTTAGTTGTTTGTTGACTCAGTTATGTGGTCATTTTTGTTGTGGTAGTGTCGTATTTGACTGTATTATGTGAAAAGGAGTTCATGATATATAACTCTGGGTCAAAAGTCAAGCACCATTTTTAATCCCTGCCCACTGAAAAGGTAAATCTTTGATAATATTTAACAATGTAAAAAAAAAAAATTAAGTCTCAGTAATTTCCTAAAACTAATACATTTAGTGCTCTAGTGAGTGTTTTGGTATGGCAGTGTATTGCTGCCACCTATTTGGTGCAGCAGGACGGTGTATGCGAGACTAAACTACACTGTGTGTGTTCGCTGTAATGAAGGAACATGTCACCCAGTGCAACAATGGGGCTCATTGATGTGTTTTTAAGAGTTTAGACAACAATGGAGCTCTATGGCACAGAGGAAGAAGATATATCAGGCTTTGATAAACACACAATACCAATCATTGGTCAATTCATGGGATTTGAAGACAGTGAAAAAATACAGGCTATCACCAGAACTTGTTATTATTGATTGAATTATTAAATATACAAGACCAGATATGCATTGAGGGATGCACAGCAGGCCAACGGAAGTCCATACACACAATTTAAGTCACTTTGTTTGGTACCTGTCTATATACACCGATCAGCCATAACATTGGGACAGCATGGTCACCCTGACCGGTCTGCGGCTACGCAGCCCCATACGTAACAATCTGCGATGCACTGAATGTTCTGACACCTTTCTATCGGAACCAGCATGAACTTTATCAGCAATTTGAGCTACAGTAGCTCTTCTATTGAATGGGACAACACGACCAGCCTTCGCTCCCCACGTGCATCAATGAGTCTTGGCCGCCCATGACCCTGTCGCCGGTTCATCGGTTTTCCTTCCTTGGACCACTTTTGGTAGGTCCTGACGACTGCAGACCGGGAACATCCCACAAGAGCTGCAGTTTTGGAGATGCTCTGACCCTGTCGTCTAGCCATCACAATTTGGCCCTTGTCAAAGTCGCTCACATCCTTACACTTGCCGATTTTTTTGCTTCCAACACAAAGTTCAAAGTTCAAAATGTTCACTTGCTGTCTAATATATCCCACCCACTGCCAGGTGCCATTGTAACAAGATAATCCATGTTATTCACTTCACCTGTCAGTGGTCTTAATGTTATGGCTGATCGGTGTAAATGTTTATAGTCTGAAAAAACTATGTGAGTTTGCAGACATTTTACAGTGCAGATATTGCCGTAAACCATGCCAAGCACTGTCTAAACCCCTTTCAAATAATCCTTGACCCACACTCCCCTCTGAGAATTTGGAAAGAGATCTTAAAAGTTTTTGCATACATTTCATAACAGCTGAAAATGGGAAATGAAACGGACTCCTTTTGGTTTCTTCAAATCTCTTTTTTCCTCGCCAGATAATTGCCAGTCTTATCGCTATTTATTTTGAAAATGAATTTATTGCATTATGAGTGTAGTGCTGAGAGATTTTATTATCTGGACACCAGATGTTGAAGTGTAGATTCATGCCAGAGTCACATTCATTTTCAAGGCCACAGCAGGCTGGTTGGTAATTAGCTGTCATAAAAGAGGCCTTTAAAAACCCACGGATGGACTTCAGACTGAGGAACGAGCAAAACACTGATGAGAGAAAGACAATTCTGAATGCCTATATTTACAAAACACAATGACAAAATGAGACCTAAATCAAAATCATTTTTGTTTCTTTGTCTCTTTCCTTTGCGGTCAGGGGGCATGTGTTGGTCCAATTATTATTGTTCTTACCCAAATTGAATGCAGAGCCCACATTATTTGCTAGATGTCTGTAGTATCTTTATATTTGTACACAAAAAAATACATTGGTCAAAATGCAGATGGAGATTTTTTTGTGTTTGAAAGAGCAAAAGTAAAATATTTTATAAGATGGATCATCTTGATGTTATTTCAACTGGTGATAATTGCAAAGTGGAAATTTATTGGTACGGTTGTGTCGTAAATTGTTCATTAAATCAGAGTGGAAGTAGTCATAAAGACAGAGAGAGAGAGAGAGAGAGAGAGAGAGAGCACTTTCAGGAGCACTGAGGAAACGGCTGCAGAGGCATCAGAGAAATGTGAGGGAACAAGGTTATCCCCCTCTGGAAGTGTGTCAGTTGGCGAGGGGCGAGGAATGGCGGGGCCGTTCTCCCGTTATCGGCGTCTAGGTCGCGGCGGATCAGGGTCAAGGGGAACAAGATGAGAGGGAGAGGGGAGGAGTGCGGAGGGAGGAGGACCACACCTGGTGAAGGCACGCTTCAGGAGAGTGGTGGAGCGCACGCACTGCTAACATAAGCCAGGAGAAGCCAAAGTGGAAGAGTTTAGGCTGAGCTGCACAGCCAGTTCTATCCTTGAGATGTCCTGACTGACGTAAATACAGTAGGCGAAAAACCAAACTAATGTGTGTTTGTACAATGCGGAGGGGAAGAGAGAGGGGGGTCTTCTCGGTACACTGTACCCTGAACGCTTCATTTGCAGAGTACGATGTTGTGAGCGAGAGCAGTCGCACAGCAGTTTTTGAAATAGTTGCAAAGATAATTGTACAAAGACACAAATATTTAATTTTTTTTCGTGATGGTCAGCACAAAATCAATTTATATTTAATTCACGTAATTGTGAACCGGGAAGTATAAAGATTGGCAAACGCCAGGTAGGGAGTAGGTCGGGGTGGATCAAATAACACAGGACTTTTACCCAGGAGGCCGGTGTTCGTTTCCCATGTGAAACCACGATTCAGCGTTGATTTATTCATGGAACTTCCGTAACCAGAGTTATTTTAACCCAAACCACGATCTTTTCCTAAACCTAACTAAGTCGTTTTGTTGCCTAAACCTAACCAAGTCGATCCATTCCTAAACCTAACTAAGTAGTTTTATTTCTAAAAGACTCGAGCGGAAATTGACACGTGCATCAAGTTACTGGACATTCAGGAAAAGGCACTAAAAATACGTTGTTGAAAGTCGTGCTGAGCATCACGAAAAAAAGGGAAATTTGTGTCCACATACACGGATCAAATAGATTAAATTTTGTGACTATTTCACGGATTACTGTAAGACTCTAACCCTTGTGTGAGATGAAGTCTTGAAACATCTTAATATTTGAACTGATTTATTTGCTGAAATTTTTGATTGTGGTGAGAGGTTAAAGATAAAAAGGGAGCATTGTATATCACATTCAGTATCTAATATAACACTTTTATCTCTGTAAAAAAGCTAATTAGAAAGTAGCCTATATTATCCTTTTAAATGCTTATTTCAGCAAATCCATATAATAATATGTTTTTCCCTCCACTTCAGACATTGCTCAAGTAAAAAAAAATCTAAAAAGATAAAGCTAGAGACAATTAGTGATTTACATGTAGGCTTCTGTGTATCTGGGAGGAACTTTTTACTGTCATGTCATGTGAAATACAACTGCCTTTACAGGTTAGGAATTCAGTGAATCACCAGCCCAGTCACACAGAAGTTCGTGAAAAGGTCACGAAATTGAATGTATTGATTCGTGTACATAGACACAAATTCATCTTTTTTTTCGTGATGTTCAGCACGAAATCAATTTGTATGTAATCCACATAATTGTGAAGCGGGAACAGGAGTTTTGCCCAGGAGATCGTCGTTCGTGTCCCTTGTGACACCACAAGTCAATCTAAAGTTACTCCACTTCCGGTGTTATTTAAACTCAAACCACGATCTCTTCCTAAACCTATATACTAAACTATAGTATTTTGTTGCCTAAGCCTAACCAAGTCAATATATTCCTAAACTTAACTGAGTAGTTTTATTTTGAAAAGACCGAAGCAGAAATTGAGAAGTGCATCACATGTTGCTGGATATTTGGAAACTCACGAAAAATACGTTGCTGAAAGTTGTGCTGAGCGTCACGAAAAAAAGGGAAATTCGTGTCTATGTACATGAATCAAATAGATTTAATTTTGTGACTATTTCACCAACTGCCGTGAGACTGTGAGACTGAACCAGATGAACTTGATCAGTGTTTTTGATTGGGTGTGAGGTAAAAAAAATCACATTTCTGACTTTTACAATGCCTTTCAAAATCTAAAATACCTTCTCCAGAGGATATAAAGAAAGCATGGGAAAATGAGAAATTCTGTTCTATTAATGCCAAACACTGTTTAATCCAATTCAACATTGTGCACAGATTGCATTATTTCAAAGTCTTTCTTTTCAGATCAAGTACTACATATGATTAATGTCAGTCTTTCATAATAGTTACGCACTTGTGATGCAATCTCAAACATACCTAATAAGCATTTAGAACCAGAACAAACCCTTCGAATATTGTAATAATAAATAATCTCTTATGAACAAAGTGCAGCTAATTACAGTTCACGGTTTGCAGATCTAACCAATACTTCATTTGTTTTGTCACAATACAATATATTGTGATGTTGGCTATTATGGCTATACTTGTGCAAACACATCATATGTGTGTTGACATGCCTCACAACAATAACGATATAAATATTGAAACAAATATTTCATTTAATGCATATATAGTAAATGGTCATAAAGAACTGGATGTCAGGCTACATTTGCAGAATAATAACTGCATGAATGACTGAAATGTACAGATTATTTATAGCTCCAGTCCACCTACAGTCCTTCCACATTACATATCAGCCTAACCAGGGTTAAATGAAAAAGGTAATTTATTTTTTCTAACTTGATATGAGTCATAATCAGGCACACTGAGGTGTATTTTCATCATGCAGTACAGAATATTCTTCAAACAACTCAACTGGCTGAATCAACTCTTTGTGCTGTTGGACAGCTCACAGAGTTGATGTCAGAACTGTTCCATTAATGAGACACAAGTGACGCAGAACATTTCCTTAACCGAAACAAGGTCATTTGTTGAAATAATACGCAATAGTATTGACACAGAGCTGTGTCAGTGTGTATTCAAAGCAGAGATGAATGAACAGAAAACATTATAGTAGAAATGTTAAAAGCATTAAAAGCAGCACATGTTTTGCAGTGACGTCGTCGAACAGCAATTATTTTTGTTATTTTTTTTGAAAGACCACACTGTATCACAGTCATGGATGAACACGTTTCTGTACAGTCATTTGGTTCCAGGGACATTTATGTTTAGAAACTTGGTGGTGATCCAACTCCCAAGAATTGATTATCATCTGCCAAAGAGCTTGGCCTTCACAAGCTATGTTGTTGAGGAATCAAACCTAGAAGGCAAATAATAAGTCAACATGGATGTTGCAGAAAGGACAATGTGAATGTCGAGCTTTAAAAAAGTTTGCGTTCAGCTGCCGAATCGAAAATTTCAATCCAGTCATTAACAAGGTGGTTGTCTATTAAGTCTGTTCATTTTTCATTTTTTGGATTTTCATATTTTATTTATTTTGTTAACTTATCAGTTATTTCCCAATATGAAGATCCAGAGCTTTTAGTTTCATGCATTCATTTATTGTTGAAGTAGTCCACTTTAAATACGTTGATAATATAAAATACTGAAATCAGCCTCTAACATTTCCACCAATTCTCCAATTGTAGAATGTAAATTCTCCCCAAGTTGTTTAACGCCCCCAGATTTCACAGACCGGAGGAAAACAAGCAGTAAGAGCTGATCTGAGGTCTGCTGTCCAGCTATCGTCTATGAGAGCCGGCTGTCAATCACTGGCGAACTCCGACCAAACGGTCAAACTAGGCAGCACTGATCAAATATGAATCAATATTATGTTACGTTAATGCTTATTTCTCTCCTCAAATGTTTTCAGAATCATCTTGTAGTGTACGGTTTAGCTGTAAAATGAGAATCTTTGTCACGCCGCCATCTTGAAATCTGTTGAAGGAACGCCATGTACCGGTCACAATAGGGACGCTCTCTCAATGAAATGACCTGTGATTGGTCAAAGTCTCCCGTCACAAGCTAGATTTTTTAAAGCCTGAAAACAGAGCCACGAGGAGGAGCAGAAGTCTAGTTATCTCTCAGAACACTTGAATTACAATATGCTGAAAGGTTATTATGGGATTTTTGCCCAATGATGACAAAAATATACTGCCTACTGCCACTTTAAGTCCCCCTCCCAAAAAAAGAACAGTTTACTCTGATTTGCTTGTGAGAAAAATATGGTGCACCTTTCTTTAGTTCTCAAGCTGTGGCTGGAGATACTCAGATGGGTTGTCTTATTTCACAGTTTGTGGGCTGGTAGGCACTCCAGACCAACATACCAAGGCAAATTCCTTGTATATGAAATCCTACTTATAATAAACATGATTCTAATTCTGATGTGTAGGCGTCAATTGTCCGATGTGTCAGAAATAGTGACATGAGTCAGTTTGCATTGCTACTGGCAACTGAATACTTCTGAGCAGTAGCAATATCAGTTAGCAGCAGCAATAGCTTCAAATGAGTCAGACCGGTGGTAGCTGGTATGTTTACAGCTTGCAAAGTATTAGTGTACATTGTCTGATAGCACTATACGTACTGTGTTACGTCAATGTGTGTATAGGTGCCACTGAGGGAGATCAGCCAATGTGGTTTGCTTTAATGGCTTTATGTTCCATCCTGAGTCTACACACCGTGAGCTCCATCTGTCAGACGTCCTTGAACACACACACAGTCACTTTTCTAAATAATTCTTTTGTCAACAACAATAATGCAACTGGACAACAAATGTTCACTATGATCACATACCTATCACACGCTGTTCTGCCTGCCTGTCGTCTGGAAGACGGTTACGCAGCATCAGGTCATGAACAACCAGGCCATAAGACTGCTGAACTCTTGAGCTCCTGAGCTCATCATTTTAACTTTGTCACTTTACCTTTATTTACCTTTATATACTGTTTTACAAATTGTTACACCTCTGTGTATATATTATTATTATTATTATATATCATTATTTTTGACTACAAAAAGAATGAGTAAATGTGATTTCAGTTGGACTTTAAGCCAGCTCGAGGGAGAAGTCCTATAAATTCTCAGAATCACGTAAATTTGATCATTTACAACTGAGCAATCTCCATCCAACCGTGAAAGCTCCTGAACAAGCTAGTAAGTGGTCCTTCAGTTGAGATTGCTTTGCCAGATTAGCCTTGAGAAGATTCATGTTTGTAAGTGATAATAAGTGATAATTTTTTTACCCAATGATCAGTAACGTATTACTTCGGTAAAGGATTATAATTTTAAATTTAGTATTTACATGACACATACTAATCCCAGTAACACTTCTGTTAACACTTTGACATTTTGGGGATCAGTTTGTGGATAGTTTGATGAAGGGTTGATATAAGTTTGATCGCCATGTGTTCAGTTGACAGACCAAGCAGGTACATGCTGGCTTGGTGCAGGGACTGGAGGTGAGGCGAGGTGGACAGTCTGCAACAAAAGAGGAGAAGTGGATGTTGTTAGCCTCAAACTCTGCCAGAGTGAAAGCAGTCACTGGGGCTGAGCTAATCAATAGTCACGAAACGTAATGTATTGATTCATGTACATAGACACAAATCATTCAATTTGTATGTAATCTGAGAAATTGTGCACTGGGAAGCATAAAGAGCATGCTGCATAGGAGGTCGGAACAGCTGAGTTAGTTTGGAGCAGTGATGAAGGGAAGGGTAAACCATGCAAACAAATTCAATGCATAATTTTTAGGCTGGCACACTGTAAATCTTAAAGGAAGGTTCTGGTTTATTGCAAGTTGGGTTATATTTTCCTATCTGTGGCTATTATTTCTATAGGTAACAAAAATTAATTGTTGAGATTTGAGGACATGGCAACATGGCTATAGAACAAGTCTGATGGATAAACTGTGACGTAAACTGATGAACAAAGGTATCTTGAAGTGGAAACTAAATTCAGTTGACTGTCTTCTATTGGTTGATTTTGTTCCTTATATACACATCACCTTATTGATTACTCACATTTGCGTTTACACTTCATCCGTGACTACGATCAAATCTGTGGTCCCACTGTGAGTTTGAGGTCTTATCACTGTGTGTGAGACGTCTACGTGTTTTATCAAAGAGAAAGAGGATGTCGGACTTTATGTACAGATAACGCAATCGCAGTGGTTGGCATTTGCGAAGGGCAGCGTCTGATGCTTTGTGCCAAGGTGAGACCAGAAACACCAACACATCAGGCAAATAAACACTCTTCACACTGATACTCATTGCAGGTCCTGCCCTTTTATGTAATCACGTACGAAATCCATCCTCCGAGCCCCCACCCCCCACCCCCAGCCCGTCAGTGGTGTTGTTGTGCCCAGGGGGATCCGCAGCCTTGACTGACTCTGATCTGATTCGAGGCTTGTTAGGAGGGGGGTGAGGTGGGGGGTGGGGACGGGGGTGGGTTGGAAGGGTTAGGACAGCCTGTCAAAATCCCCTCTGTCAGCCTTGAGGAGATGAAGTGATGCCTCGTGGACCTCTGGCCTGCTCTGCACTCATGATGCAATCAGCAGCCCGCTTGACAACCATCAATCTCCGACAAGATAATCTCTATGTGGTATCGGTATATGTGCGTGGGAGTGGGAGGGTGACTGGGCGTTTAGGCTTAGACTGACGTATAATTTTAGCAATGCAGGGCTGATATTGGCATCATATTAAAGGATCCGTCCAACATTTAAAGAAATATTTGTCTTAGCTGTCAAAGTCAGATGAGTAGAATGATATAATTCGCATCACTGTGTAGTGGCAGTCCCAGCACCAAAAACAAAAGCACATTGAAGCTTGTAGAGTTTTTCCATACACGTGTGCTGGCTCGGCTCGACTCGGTTTGACTCGGCACGACTCAGTTTGACTCGGCACGACTCAGTTTGACTTGGCATGTCAGCGCAGCACGGCAGGGATTTGCATCTCCTCTAGCCCCCAACAGGGCTGTAAAACACATTTCATGTCCTATATTCTTCACAATAAAAGTCTCAACATTGTGAACACGGGACAGGAACGAATAGCTGATTGTAACATGAAAGTGAATAATGTGTAACTTTATATACTTATGATCATGTGCCATGTGATAATTTATGGTAAGATTATTAGTATTTTCCTTCAATAGTGATGTATATTTGATGTTCTTTGTTTGACATGTATTTTTCTTCTCTTCTCTTCCTGTTTTTTTCATGGTGCAATGGATATGTGATGATGTCACTTCCTCAACCAATAGGGATGGCAGACACTTCAAATCATCCAATCCCATTAATTTGGTGGTGTTTAAAAGAAACACAGACCACCATTTTATCTTCTTAATGTCCTGATGAAGGTCCTTGTTGACCGAAACGTTGATTAATAAAGCAGAGAAAAGTGTATGCGGGAGCAAGTCATTTTTTTGAAAAAGTACTTATTGGAGGGGATCTACTCCCAGCACCACAAACTATTTTGAGACTGTGCATGTTTTCCTCTCCTTCCTATAACATGAAAGTGAAACGTAACACATGGGATGCAAACAGTGGTCTCCGAGATGAAGCATTGTGTTTGTTGGACCCATAAACCATCACTCCCGCCCACCCTTATTAGTGGGTCTTTTAGCTCTTTAAACTACGTCACCACAGTCATTCCCGGAGCATGTTCTCTGTGCGTTTACTGTTGCTGCGGACGGGTTAACATCGAGGTTAATGGAAAGCCCGGTGCGTCTCATACCGGTTTTAAAGGGCACAGGTCGACGACCGTGACAAAGCCTCGGTATTTGACACCCTTGGAATGAGAACGAACTGGCACAACACTGGTTAAAGGGACAGCCATTTTGGGAAATATGCTTATACACTTTCTTTCTGAGAGTTAGGCCTAGATAAGGAGGTACAGCTACAGCCAGCCGCCGGGTGGTATTAATTTAGCACTAAAGCTCACTAATTTAATTAACACGTTAGATCTTGTTTCATCCGTACAAAAACCACAGCGTACAAATGACAAGCTATGGTTTACTGAGGGTTATGTGTTATTTCAGGCACAGTTACTTCCTGGACACTCCAGAAAGTCTCTGTGCCTAAATAGGAATGTAGCATCGATCTTCTCATCTTACTCTTTGCAACAAAGCAAATAAGCGTCTTTCCTCCAATATTGAATTACTCTGACAATGCTTCCAACAACTCCAAAGCTGTTTAATTTATTTATATGTTGCAAGAGACCAATACATCCTGAATTCTGTGATAAGTCACTGTGTCTTTGGTAAAGAAATGTCTATTGACGTTATCATTAGAGTCAGTTTGAATAAATACTCTAATCTGAAAGCAAAGGCAGTGATATTAATTGAATCCCATTTGTCCATTAAGTGTCAGTGTCTGTAAAGGAAGCATGAATAAATCCTAGCCTTGATCCTGGACTGTGAGTGAAACCCATCTGATGCACTGCCTCATTACTTTCAATCCGTCATTTACAGTTTTTCTCGATTGTTTACACACATTTTCTGAAAGCATGCCTCATAGTCTCAGAACTCTACACACAAATCAAAAAACACACACACAATGGGCAAAACCCCTCAATTCTCCTGCAAAATGAAACTTTACATTCAAAACAATGTTATTTCTTCTCAAAATGGTATTTTGTTTTCAAATGACACACACAAACCATCATATGAATAGACATTTATAAGAACCAGTTGAACACTGATGTGCTCAATGTAAAACACTATGATGAATGGAAAACACTTCTTCTCCATTCATCATAATGACTTAGGCCTTTTTTTTGTTCAGTGTTACACTTACTACAGACAGTACATACATAAGTGTGTTGTAAAATATTTTAGAATATTGTTTTTATACTCAGAACACACAAATACACGGTAACAAATATATTTTATTTTCCCCACAAAAACAATGTACACAGTGTACATCCCAACCAACACAAAGTTGCACATACAGTGGTCTAAATACAAAACAACAGAAGAATTTACTGTATACAGTTACAGTAAAAAAAAAAACGAAAAAAAAAACTATGCTGCATCCTCTCTTCTGTTTCGGTCTGGCCACAGCACCTCATCCACATCACAAGCAATGTTTTCCCTGGACAAGCAGCGGGGGAAATATCGCTTAGCATGTCGAATCCAGCCATGAAAAGCATCAACTGCTATATCTCCACATGCGTCTTCCATAGCTTGGAGAAGGGGTATACGCGTTTGTGGATTTCGGTCATACACTTTCCATGATTGCTAATTGTAACACTGTGTGACAGGTGTTTGCCCATGTGATGAGTCAGTGTGCATAGTAGGGCAATTGACTTTAGAATTTTGAATGACAGTGTGTTCCTTGTGAAAACGAGATTTTCTTCATGAAAATTGTGCCAAATGCAGAGAATTGTGTGTAGTGTTTTGAAAAATGTGTGTTTTAGAACTGCAATTTGAGTGTAAAGCAGGAATTGTGCTTGTAGTTTAGCAGAATTGGTTCAGGGGGTTGGTGCATGAGTTACATGTTGTGGTCATTGTGTGTCAAGTACCAGTATTTGTGTGTAAACAATTGAGAAAAACTGTAATACAGCCTGTATTTTGCTATTTGTAGATGCTTGCGGTGTGTGTTCATGCGGATGATATTATCTACCACCAGTTGCTACCATTAGTAAATTGGAGTCTGAGAATATGAAATGAAACTTGAGAATATGGATTGAATCTTGATAATATGGAATGAATCTTGAGGATATGGAATGAATCTTGAGGATATGGAATGAATTCTTGAGAATATCAAATGAATCTTGAGAATATGGAATGAATCTTGAGGATATGGAATGAATCTTTAAAATATGGAATGAATCTTGATAATATGGAATGAATCTTGAGAATATGGAATGAGTCTTGAGGATATGGAATGAATCTTGAGGATATGGAATGAAACTTAAGAATATGGAATGAATCTTGAGGATATGGAATGAATCTTGTGGAATGAATCTTGAGGATATGGAATGACATTTGAGAATATGGAATGAGTCTTGAGGAAATGGAATGAATCTTGAGGATATGGAATGAGTCTTGAGGATATGGAATGAAACTTGAGGATATGGAATGAATCTTGAGGATATGGAATGAATCTTGTGGAATGAATCTTGAGGATATGGAATGACATTTGAGAATATGGAATGAGTCTTGAGGAAATGGAATGAATCTTGAGGATATGGAATGAGTCTTGATGATATGGAATGAGTCTTGATGATATGGAATGAATCTTGAGGATATGGAATGAATCTTGAGGATATGGAATGAAACTTGAGAATATGGAATGAGTCTTGATGATATGGAAAGAATCTTTAAAATATGGAATGAATCTTGAGGATATGGAATGAATCTTTAAAATATGGAATGAATCTTGATAATATGGAATGAATCTTGAGGATATGAGATGAATCTTGATAATATGAAATGAATCTTGAGGATATGGAATGCATTTTGAGGATATGGAATGAAACTTGAGAATATGGAATGAAACTTGAGAATATGGAATGCATCTTGAGGATATGGAATGAATCTTGAGGATATGGAATGAATCTTGAGAATATGGAATGAATCTTGAGAATATGGAATGAAACTTGAGAATATGGATTGAATCTTGATAATATGGAATGAATCTTGAGGATATGGAATGAATCTTGAGGATATGGAATGAATTCTTGAGAATATCGAATGAATCTTGAGCATATGGAATGAATCTTGAGGATATGGAATGAATCTTTAAAATATGGAATGAATCTTGATAATATGGAATGAATCTTGAGAATATGGAATGAGTCTTGAGGATATGGAATGAATCTTGAGGATATGAAATGAAACTTGAGAATATGGATTGAATCTTGATAATATGGAATGAATCTTGAGGATATGGAATGAGTCTTGAGGATATGGAATGAATCTTGAGGATATGGAATGAATCTTGAGAATATGAAATGAAACTTGAGAATATGGATTGAATCTTGATAATATGGAATGAATCTTGAGGATATGGAATGAATCTTGAGGATATGGAATGAATTCTTGAGAATATCGAATGAATCTTGAGAATATGGAATGAATCTTGAGGATATGGAATGAATCTTTAAAATATGGAATGAATCTTGATAATATGGAATGAATCTTGAGAATATGGAATGAGTCTTGAGGATATGGAATGAATCTTGAGGATATGGAATGAAACTTGAGAATATGGAATGCATCTTGAGGATATGGAATGAATCTTGAGGATATGGAATGAATCTTGAGGATATGGAATGAATCTTGTGGAATGAATCTTGAGGATATGGAATGACATTTGAGAATATGGAATGAGTCTTGAGGAAATGGAATGAATCTTGAGGATATGGAATGAGTCTTGATGATATGGAATGAGTCTTGATGATATGGAATGAATCTTGAGGATATGGAATGAATCTTGAGGATATGGAATGAATCTTGAGAATATGGAATGAATCTTATGGAATGAATCTTGAGGATATGGAATGAAACTTGAGGATATGGAATGAATCTTGAGGATATGGAATGAAACTTGAGAATATGGAATGAATCTTGAGGATATTGAATGAATCTTTAAAATATGGAATGAATCTTGATAATATGGAATGAATCTTGAGGATATGGAATGAGTCTTGAGGATATGGAAAGAATCTTGAGGATATGGAATGAATCTTGAGAATATGAAATGAAACTTGAGAATATGGATTGAATCTTGATAATATGGAATGAATCTTGAGGATATGGAATGAATCTTGAGGATATAGAATGAATTCTTGAGAATATCGAATGAATCTTGAGAATATGGAATGAATCTTGAGGATATGGAATGAATCTTTAAAATATGGAATGAATCTTGATAATATGGAATGAATCTTGAGAATATGGAATGAGTCTTGAGGATATGGAATGAATCTTCAGGATATGGAATGAAATTTGAGAATATGGAATGCATCTTGAGGATATGGAATGAATCTTGAGGATATGGAATGAATCTTGAGGATATGGAATGAATCTTGTGGAATGAATCTTGAGGATATGGAATGACATTTGAGAATATGGAATGAGTCTTGAGGAAATGGAATGAATCTTGAGGATATGGAATGAGTCTTGATGATATGGAATGAGTCTTGATGATATGGAATGAATCTTGAGGATATGGAATGAATCTTGAGGATATGGAATGAATCTTGAGAATATGGAATGAATCTTGTGGAATGAATCTTGAGGATATGGAATGAAACTTGAGGATATGGAATGAATCTTGAGGATATGGAATGAAACTTGAGAATATGGAATGAGTCTTGATGATATGGAAAGAATCTTTAAAATATGGAATGAATCTTGAGGATATGGAATGAATCTTTAAAATATGGAATGAATCTTGATAATATGGAATGAATCTTGAGGATATGAGATGAATCTTGATAATATGGAATGAATCTTGAGGATATGGAATGCATTTTGAGGATATGGAATGAAACTTGAGAATATGGAATGAAACTTGAGAATATGGAATGCATCTTGAGGATATGGAATGAATCTTGAGGATATGGAATGAATCTTGAGAATATAAAATGCATCTTGAGGATATGGAATGAATCTTGAGGATATGAGATGAATCTTGATAATTGGAATGCATCTTGAGGATATGGAATGCATTTTGAGGATATGGAATGAAACTTGAGAATATGGAATGCATCTTGAGGATATGGAATGAATCTTGAGGATGTGGAATGAATCTTGAGGATATGGAATGAATCTTGTGGAATGAATCTTGAGGATATGGAATGAAATTTGAGAATATGGAATGAGCCTTGAGGATATGGAATGAATCTTGAGGATATGGAATGAATCTTGAGGATATGGAATGAATCTTGAGGATATGGAATGAAACTTGAGAATATGGAATGAATCTTGAGGATATTGAATGAATCTTTAAAATATGGAATGAATCTTGATAATATGGAATGAATCTTGAGAATATGGAATGAGTCTTGAGGATATGGAATGAATCTTGAGGATATGGAATGAATCTTGAGAATATGAAATGAAACTTGAGAATATGGATTGAATCTTGATAATATGGAATGAATCTTGAGGATATGGAATGAATCTTGAGGATATGGAATGAATTCTTGAGAATATCGAATGAATCTTGAGAATATGGAATGAATCTTGAGGATATGATATGAATCTTTAAAATATGGAATGAATCTTGATAATATGGAATGAATCTTGAGAATATGGAATGACATTTGAGAATATGGAATGAGTCTTGAGGAAATGGAATGAATCTTGAGGATATGGAATGAGTCTTGATGATATGGAATGAGTCTTGATGATATGGAATGAATCTTGAGGATATGGAATGAATCTTGAGAATATGGAATGCATCTTGAGGATATGGAATGAATCTTGAGGATATGGAATGAATCTTGAGAATATAAAAATGCATCTTGAGGATATGGAATGAATCTTGAGGATATGAGATGAATCTTGATAATTGGAATGCATCTTAAGGATATGGAATGCATTTTGAGGATATGGAATGAAACTTGAGAATATGGAATGCATCTTGAGGATATGGAATGAATCTTGAGGATGTGGAATGAATCTTGAGGATATGGAATGAATCTTGTGGAATGAATCTTGAGGATATGGAATGAAATTTGAGAATATGGAATGAGCCTTGAGGATATGGAATGAATCTTGAGGATATGGAATGAATCTTGAGGATATGGAATGAATCTTGAGGATATGGAATGAAACTTGAGAATATGGAATGAATCTTGAGGATATTGAATGAATCTTTAAAATATGGAATGAATCTTGATAATATGGAATGAATCTTGAGAATATGGAATGAGTCTTGAGGATATGGAATGAATCTTGAGGATATGGAATGAATCTTAAGAATATGAAATGAAACTTGAGAATATGGATTGAATCTTGATAATATGGAATGAATCTTGAGGATATGGAATGAATCTTGAGGATATGGAATGAATTCTTGAGAATATCGAATGAATCTTGAGAATATGGAATGAATCTTGAGGATATGGAATGAATCTTTAAAATATGGAATGAATCTTGATAATATGGAATGAATCTTGAGAATATGGAATGACATTTGAGAATATGGAATGAGTCTTGAGGAAATGGAATGAATCTTGAGGATATGGAATGAGTCTTGATGATATGGAATGAGTCTTGATGATATGGAATGAATCTTGAGGATATGGAATGAATCTTGAGAATATGGAATGAATCTTGTGGAATGAATCTTGAGGATATGGAATGACATTTGAGAATATGGAATGAGTCTGAGGAAATGGAATGAATCTTGAGGATATGGAATGAGTCTTGATGATATGGAATGAGTCTTGATGATATGGAATGAATCTTGAGGATATGGAATGAATCTTGAGGATATGGAATGAATCTTGAGAATATGGAATGAATCTTGTGGAATGAATCTTGAGGATATGGAATGAAACTTGAGGATATGGAATGAATCTTGAGGATATGGAATGAAACTTGAGAATATGGAATGCATCTTGAGGATAAGGAATGAATCTTGAGGATGTGGAATGAATCTTGAGGATATGGAATGAATCTTGTGGAATGAATCTTGAGGATATGGAATGAAATTTGAGAATATGGAATGAGCCTTGAGGATATGGAATGAATCTTGAGGATATGGAATGAATCTTGAGGATATGGAATGAATCTTGAGGATATGGAATGAAACTTGAGAATATGGAATGAATCTTGAGGATATTGAATGAATCTTTAAAATATGGAATGAATCTTGATAATATGGAATGAATCTTGAGGATATGGAATGAGTCTTGAGGATATGGAATGAATCTTGAGGATATGGAATGAATCTTGAGAATATGAAATGAAACTTGAGAATATGGATTAAATCTTGATAATATGGAATGAATCTTGAGGATATGGAATGAATCTTGAGGATATGGAATGAATTCTTGAGAATATCGAATGAATCTTGAGCATATGGAATGAATCTTGAGGATATGGAATGAATCTTTAAAATATGGAATGAATCTTGATAATATGGAATGAATCTTGAGAATATGGAATGAGTCTTGAGGATATGGAATGAATCTTGAGGATATGGAATGAAACTTGAGAATATGGAATGCATCTTGAGGATATGGAATGAATCTTGAGGATATGGAATGAATCTTGAGGATATGGAATGAATCTTTTGGAATGAATCTTGAGGATATGGAATGACATTTGAGAATATGGAATGAGTCTTGAGGAAATGGAATGAATCTTGAGGATATGGAATGAGTCTTGATGATATGGAATGAGTCTTGATGATATGGAATGAATCTTGAGGATATGGAATGAATCTTGAGGATATGGAATGAATCTTGAGAATATGGAATGAATCTTGTGGAATGAATCTTGAGGATATGGAATGAAACTTGAGGATATGGAATGAGTCTTGATGATATGGAAAGAATCTTTAAAATATGGAATGAATCTTGAGGATATGGAATGAATCTTTAAAATATGGAATGAATCTTGATAATATGGAATGAATCTTGAGGATATGAGATGAATCTTGACAATATGGAATGAATCTTGAGGATATGGAATGCATTTTGAGGATATGGAATGAAACTTGAGAATATGGAATGAAACTTGAGAATATGGAATGCATCTTGAGGATATGGAATGAATCTTGAGGATATGGAATGAATCTTGAGAATATAAAATGCATCTTGAGGATATGGAATGAATCTTGAGGATATGAGATGAATCTTGATAATTGGAATGCATCTTGAGGATATGGAATGCATTTTGAGGATATGGAATGAAACTTGAGAATATGGAATGCATCTTGAGGATATGGAATGAATCTTGAGGATGTGGAATGAATCTTGAGGATATGGAATGAATCTTGTGGAATGAATCTTGAGGATATGGAATGAAATTTGAGAATATGGAATGAGCCTTGAGGATATGGAATGAATCTTGAGGATATGGAATGAATCTTGAGGATATGGAATGAATCTTGAGGATATGGAATGAAACTTGAGAATATGGAATGAATCTTGAGGATATTGAATGAATCTTTAAAATATGGAATGAATCTTGATAATATGGAATGAATCTTGAGAATATGGAATGAGTCTTGAGGATATGGAATGAATCTTGAGGATATGGAATGAATCTTGAGAATATGAAATGAAATTTGAGAATATGGATTGAATCTTGATAATATGGAATGAATCTTGAGGATATGGAATGAATCTTGAGGATATGGAATGAATTCTTGAGAATATCGAATGAATCTTGAGAATATGGAATGAATCTTGAGGATATGGAATGAATCTTTAAAATATGGAATGAATCTTGATAATATGGAATGAATCTTGAGAATATGGAATGACATTTGAGAATATGGAATGAGTCTTGAGGAAATGGAATGAATCTTGAGGATATGGAATGAGTCTTGATGATATGGAATGAGTCTTGATGATATGGAATGAATCTTGAGGATATGGAATGAATCTTGAGAATATGGAATGAATCTTGTGGAATGAATCTTGAGGATATGGAATGACATTTGAGAATATGGAATGAGTCTTGAGGAAATGGAATGAATCTTGAGGATATGGAATGAGTCTTGATGATATGGAATGAGTCTTGATGATATGGAATGAATCTTGAGGATATGGAATGAATCTTGAGGATATGGAATGAATCTTGAGAATATGGAATGAATCTTGTGGAATGAATCTTGAGGATATGGAATGAAACTTGAGGATATGGAATGAATCTTGAGGATATGGAATGAAACTTGAGAATATGGAATGAGTCTTGATGATATGGAAAGAATCTTTAAAATATGGAATGAATCTTGAGGATATGGAATGAATCTTTAAAATATGGAATGAATCTTGATAATATGGAATGAATCTTGAGGATATGAGATGAATCTTGATAATATGGAATGAATCTTGAGGATATGGAATGCATTTTGAGGATATGGAATGAAACTTGAGAATATGGAATGAAACTTGAGAATATGGAATGCATCTTGAGGATATGGAATGAATCTTGAGGATATGGAATGAATCTTGAGAATATAAAATGCATCTTGAGGATATGGAATGAATCTTGAGGATATGAGATGAATCTTGATAATTGGAATGCATCTTGAGGATATGGAATGCATTTTGAGGATATGGAATGAAACTTGAGAATATGGAATGCATCTTGAGGATATGGAATGAATCTTGAGGATGTGGAATGAATCTTGAGGATATGGAATGAATCTTGTGGAATGAATCTTGAGGATATGGAATGAAATTTGAGAATATGGAATGAGCCTTGAGGATATGGAATGAATCTTGAGGATATGGAATGAGTCTTGATGATATGGAATGAGTCTTGATGATATGGAATGAATCTTGAGGATATGGAATGAATCTTGAGGATATGGAATGAAACTTGAGAATATGGAATGAATCTTGAGGATATTGAATGAATCTTTAAAATATGGAATGAATCTTGATAATATGGAATGAATCTTGAGAATATGGAATGAGTCTTGAGGATATGGAATGAATCTTGAGGATATGGAATGAATCTTGAGAATATGAAATGAAACTTGAGAATATGGATTGAATCTTGATAATATGGAATGAATCTTGAGGATATGGAATGAATCTTGAGGATATGGAATGAATTCTTGAGAATATCGAATGAATCTTGAGAATATGGAATGAATCTTGAGGATATGGAATGAATCTTTAAAATATGGAATGAATCTTGATAATATGGAATGAATCTTGAGAATATGGAATGACATTTGAGAATATGGAATGAGTCTTGAGGAAATGGAATGAATCTTGAGGATATGGAATGAGTCTTGATGATATGGAATGAGTCTTGATGATATGGAATGAATCTTGAGGATATGGAATGAATCTTGAGAATATGGAATGAATCTTGTGGAATGAATCTTGAGGATATGGAATGACATTTGAGAATATGGAATGAGTCTTGAGGAAATGGAATGAATCTTGAGGATATGGAATGAGTCTTGATGATATGGAATGAGTCTTGATGATATGGAATGAATCTTGAGGATATGGAATGAATCTTGAGGATATGGAATGAATCTTGAGAATATGGAATGAATCTTGTGGAATGAATCTTGAGGATATGGAATGAAACTTGAGGATATGGAATGAATCTTGAGGATATGGAATGAAACTTGAGAATATGGAATGAGTCTTGATGATATGGAAAGAATCTTTAAAATATGGAATGAATCTTGAGGATATGGAATGAATCTTTAAAATATGGAATGAATCTTGATAATATGGAATGAATCTTGAGGATATGAGATGAATCTTGATAATATGGAATGAATCTTGAGGATATGGAATGCATTTTGAGGATATGGAATGAAACTTGAGAATATGGAATGAAACTTGAGAATATGGAATGCATCTTGAGGATATGGAATGAATCTTGAGGATATGGAATGAATCTTGAGAATATAAAATGCATCTTGAGGATATGGAATGAATCTTGAGGATATGAGATGAATCTTGATAATTGGAATGCATCTTGAGGATATGGAATGCATTTTGAGGATATGGAATGAAACTTGAGAATATGGAATGCATCTTGAGGATATGGAATGAATCTTGAGGATGTGGAATGAATCTTGAGGATATGGAATGAATCTTGTGGAATGAATCTTGAGGATATGGAATGAAATTTGAGAATATGGAATGAGCCTTGAGGATATGGAATGAATCTTGAGGATATGGAATGAGTCTTGATGATATGGAATGAGTCTTGATGATATGGAATGAATCTTGAGGATATGGAATGAATCTTGAGGATATGGAATGAATCTTGAGAATATGGAATGAATCTTGTGGAATGAATCTTGAGGATATGGAATGAAACTTGAGGATATGGAATGAATCTTGAGGATATGGAATGAAACTTGAGAATATGGAATGAGTCTTGATGATATGGAAAGAATCTTTAAAATATGGAATGAATCTTGAGGATATGGAATGAATCTTTAAAATATGGAATGAATCTTGATAATATGGAATGAATCTTGAGGATATGAGATGAATCTTGATAATATGGAATGAATCTTGAGGATATGGAATGCATTTTGAGGATATGGAATGAAACTTGAGAATATGGAATGAAACTTGAGAATATGGAATGCATCTTGAGGATATGGAATGAATCTTGAGGATATGGAATGAATCTTGAGAATATAAAATGCATCTTGAGGATATGGAATGAATCTTGAGGATATGAGATGAATCTTGATAATTGGAATGCATCTTGAGGATATGGAATGCATTTTGAGGATATGGAATGAAACTTGAGAATATGGAATGCATCTTGAGGATATGGAATGAATCTTGAGGATGTGGAATGAATCTTGAGGATATGGAATGAATCTTGTGGAATGAATCTTGAGGATATGGAATGAAATTTGAGAATATGGAATGAGCCTTGAGGATATGGAATGAATCTTGAGGACATGGAATGAATCTTGAGGATATGGAATGAATTCTTGAGAATATCGAATGAATATTGAGAATATGGAATGAATCTTGAGGATATGGAATGAATCTTTAAAATATGGAATGAATCTTGATAATATGGAATGAATCTTGAGAATATGGAATGAGTCTTGAGGATATGGAATGAATCTTGAGGATATGGAATGAAACTTGAGAATATGGAATGCATCTTGAGGATATGGAATGAATCTTGAGGATATGGAATGAATCTTGAGGATATGGAATGAATCTTGTGGAATGAATCTTGAGGATATGGAATGACATTTGAGAATATGGAATGAGTCTTGAGGAAATGGAATGAATCTTGAGGATATGGAATGAGTCTTGATGATATGGAATGAGTCTTGATGATATGGAATGAATCTTGAGGATATGGAATGAATCTTGAGAATATGGAATGAATCTTGTGGAATGAATCTTGAGGATATGGAATGAAACTTGAGGATATGGAATGAATCTTGAGGATATGGAATGAAACTTGAGAATATGGAATGAGTCTTGATGATATGGAAAGAATCTTTAAAATATGGAATGAATCTTGAGGATATGGAATGAATCTTTAAAATATGGAATGAATCTCCATTCTTGAGGATATGGAATGAATCTTGAGAATATGGAATGAATCTTGTGGAATGAATCTTGAGGATATGGAATGAAATTTGAGAATATGGAATGAGCCTTGAGGATATGGAATGAATCTTGAGGATATGGAATGAATCTTGAGGATATGGAATGAATCTTGAGGATATGGAATGAAATTTGAGAATATGGAATGAATCTTCAGGATATGGAATGAATCTTTATAATATGGAATGAATCTTGAGTATATGAGATGAATCTTGATAATATGGAATGAATCTTGAGAATATGGAATGAATCTTGAGGATATTGAATGAATCTTTAAAATATGGAATGAATCTTGATAATATGGAATGAATCTTGAGAATATGGAATGAGTCTTGAGGATATGGAATGAATCTTGAGGATATGGAATGAATCTTGAGAATATGAAATGAAACTTGAGAATATGGATTGAATCTTGATAATATGGAATGAATCTTGAGGACATGGAATGAATCTTGAGGATATGGAATGAATTCTTGAGAATATGGAATGAATATTGAGAATATGGAATGAATCTTGAGGATATGGAATGAATCTTTAAAATATGGAATGAATCTTGATAATATGGAATGAATCTTGAGAATATGGAATGAGTCTTGACGATATGGAATGAATCTTGAGGATATGGAATGAAACTTGAGAATATGGAATGCATCTTGAGGATATGGAATGAATCTTGAGGATATGGAATGAATCTTGAGGATATGGAATGAATCTTGTGGAATGAATCTTGAGGATATGGAATGACATTTGAGAATATGGAATGAGTCTTGAGGAAATGGAATGAATCTTGAGGATATGGAATGAGTCTTGATGATATGGAATGAGTCTTGATGATATGGAATGAATCTTGAGGATATGGAATGAATCTTGAGAATATGGAATGAATCTTGTGGAATGAATCTTGAGGATATGGAATGAAACTTGACGATATGGAATGAATCTTGAGGATATGGAATGAAACTTGAGAATATGGAATGAGTCTTGATGATATGGAAAGAATCTTTAAAATATGGAATGAATCTTGAGGATATGGAATGAATCTTTAAAATATGGAATGAATCTCCATTCTTGAGGATATGGAATGAATCTTGAGAATATGGAATGAATCTTGTGGAATGAATCTTGAGGATATGGAATGAAATTTGAGAATATGGAATGAGCCTTGAGGATATGGAATGAATCTTGAGGATATGGAATGAATCTTGAGGATATGGAATGAATCTTGAGGATATGGAATGAAATTTGAGAATATGGAATGAATCTTGAGGATATGGAATGAATCTTTAAAATATGGAATGAATCTTGATAATATGGAATGAATCTTGAGAATATGGAATGAATCTTTATAATATGGAATGAATCTTGAGTATATGAGATGAATCTTGATAATATGGAATGAATCTTGAGGATATGGAATGCATTTTGAGGATATGGAATGGAACTTGAGAATATGGAATGAAACTTGAGAATATGGAATGCATCTTGAGGATATGGAATGAATCTTGAGGATATGGAATGAATCTTGAGAATATGAAATGAGTCTTGAGGATATGGAATGAATCTTGAGGATATGGAATGAGTCTTGATGATATGGAATGAGTCTTGATGATATGGAATTAATCTTGAGGATATGGAATGAGTCTTGATGATATGGAATGAGTCTTGATGATATGGAATGAATCTTGAGGATATGGAATGAATCTTGAGAATATGGAATGAATCTTGTGGAATGAATCTTGAGGATATGGAATGAAATTTGAGAATATGGAATGAGTCTTGAGGATATGGAATGAATCTTGAGGATATGGAATGAGTCTTGATGATATGGAATGAGTCTTGATGATATGGAATGATTCTTTAAAATATGGAATGAATCTTGATAATATGGAATGCATCTTTAAAATATGGAATGAATCTTGAGGATATGGAATGAAACTTGAGAATATGGAATGAGTCTTGAGGATATGGAATGAAACTTGAGAATATGGAATGAATCTTGAGGATATGGAATGAAACTTGAGAATATGGAATGAGTCTTGATGATATGGAATGAATCTTTAAAATATGGAATGAATCTTGATAATATGGAATGGATCCTTAAAATATGGAATGAATCTTTATAATATGGAATGAATCTTGAGGATATGAGATGAATCTTGATAATATGGAATGAATCTTGAGGTTATGGAATGAATCTTGAGGATATGGAATGAAACTTGAGAATATGGAATGCATCTTGAGGATATGGAATGAATCTTGAGGATATGGAATGAATCTTGAGAATATGGAATGAATCTTGTGGAATGAATCTTGAGGATATGGAATGAAATTTGAGAATATGGAATGAGTCTTGAGGATATGGAATGAGTCTTGAGGATATGGAATGAGTCTTGATGATATGGAATGAGTCTTGATGATATGGAATGAATCTTGAGGATATGGAATGAATCTTGAGGATATGGAATGAGTCTTGATGATATTGGAATGAATCTTGAGGATATGGAATGAAACTTGAGAATATGGAATGAATCTTGAGGATATGGAATGAATCTTGAGGATATGGAATGAAACTTGAGAATATGGAATGAGTCTTGATGATATGGAATGAATCTTTAAAATATGGAATGAATCTTGATAATATGGAATGAATCTTTAAAATATGGAATGAATCTTGATAATATGGAATGAATCTTGAGGATATGAGATGAATCTTGATAATATGGAATGAATCTTGAGGATATGGAATGCATTTTGAGGATATGGAATGGAACTTGAGGATATGGAATGAAACTTGAGAATATGGAATGAATCTTGAGGATATGGAATGAATCTTGAGGATATGGAATGAATCTTGAGGATATGGAATGAAACTTGAGAATATGGAATGAATCTTGAGGATATTGAATGAATCTTTAAAATATGGAATGAATCTTGAGGATATGGAATGAGTCTTGAGAATATGGAATGAGTCTTGAGGATATGGAATGAATCTTGAGGATATGGAATGAGTCTTGATGATATGGAATGAGTCTTGATGATATGGAATGATTCTTTAAAATATGGAATGAATCTTGATAATATGGAATGCATCTTTAAAATATGGAATGAATCTTGAGGATATGGAATGAAACTTGAGAATATGGAATGAGTCTTGAGGATATGGAATGAAACTTGAGAATATGGAATGAATCTTGAGGATATGGAATGAAACTTGAGAATATGGAATGAGTCTTGATGATATGGAATGAATCTTTAAAATATGGAATGAATCTTGATAATATGGAATGGATCTTTAAAATATGGAATGAATCTTTATAATATGGAATGAATCTTGAGGATATGAGATGAATCTTGATAATATGGAATGAATCTTGAGGTTATGGAATGAATCTTGAGGATATGGAATGAAACTTGAGAATATGGAATGCATCTTGAGGTTATGGAATGAATCTTGAGGATATGGAATGAATCTTGATAATATGGAATGAATCTTGAGGTTATGGAATGAATCTTGAGGATATGGAATGAATCTTGATAATATGGAATGAATCTTGAGAATATGGAAATAGTCTTGAGGATATGGAATGAATCTTGAGGATATGGAATGAATCTTGTGGAATGAATCTTGAGGATATGGAATGAAATTTGAGAATATGGAATGAGCCTTGAGGATATGGAATGAATCTTGAGGATATGGAATGAATCTTGAGGATATGGAATGAATCTTGAGAATATGGAATGAGTCTTGAGGATATGGAATGAATCTTGAGGATATGGAATTAAACTTGAGAATATGGAATGCATCTTGAGGATATGGAATGAATCTTTAGGATATGGAATGAATCTTGAGGATATGGAATGAATCTTGTGGAATGAATCTTGAGGATATGGAATGACATTTGAGAATATGGAATGAGTCTTGAGGATATGGAATGAATCTTGAGGATATGGAATGAGTCTTGATGATATGGAATGAGTCTTGATGATATGGAATGAATCTTGAGGATATGGAATGAATCTTGAGAATATGGAATGAATCTTGTGGAATGAATCTTGAGGATATGGAATGAAATTTGAGAATATGGAATGAGCCTTGAGGATATGGAATGAATCTTGAGGATATGGAATGAATCTTGAGGATATGGAATGAATCTTGAGGATATGGAATGAAACTTGAGAATATGGAATGAATCTTGAGGATATGGAATGAATCTTTAAAATATGGAATGAATCTTGATAATATGGAATGAATCTTGAGAATATGGAATGAGTCTTGAGGATATGGAATGAATCTTGAGGATATGGAATGAATCTTGTGGAATGAATCTTGAGGATATGGAATGAATCTTGAGGATATGGAATGAATCTTGAGAATATGGAATGAGTCTTGATGATATGGAAAGAATCTTTAAAATATGGAATGAATCTTGAGGATATGGAATGAATCTTTAAAATATGGAATGAATCTTGATAATATGGAATGAATCTTGAGGATATGAGATGAATCTTGATAATATGGAATGAATCTTGAGGATATGGAATGCATTTTGAGGATATGGAATGAAACTTGAGAATATGGAATGAAACTTGAGAATATGGAATGCATCTTGAGGATATGGAATGAATCTTGAGGATATGGAATGAATCTTGAGAATATAAAATGCATCTTGAGGATATGGAATGAATCTTGAGGATATGAGATGAATCTTGATAATTGGAATGCATCTTGAGGATATGGAATGCATTTTGAGGATATGGAATGAAACTTGAGAATATGGAATGCATCTTGAGGATATGGAATGAATCTTGAGGATGTGGAATGAATCTTGAGGATATGGAATGAATCTTGTGGAATGAATCTTGAGGATATGGAATGAAATTTGAGAATATGGAATGAGCCTTGAGGATATGGAATGAATCTTGAGGATGTGGAATGAATCTTGAGGATATGGAATGAATCTTGTGGAATGAATCTTGAGGATATGGAATGAAATTTGAGAATATGGAATGAGCCTTGAGGATATGGAATGAATCTTGAGGATATGGAATGAATCTTGAGGATATGGAATGAATCTTGAGGATATGGAATGAATCTTGAGGATATTGAATGAATCTTTAAAATATGGAATGAATCTTGATAATATGGAATGAATCTTGAGAATATGGAATGAGTCTTGAGGATATGGAATGAATCTTGAGGATATGGAATGAATCTTGAGAATATGAAATGAAACTTGAGAATATGGATTGAATCTTGATAATATGGAATGAATCTTGAGGATATGGAATGAATCTTGAGGATATGGAATGAATCTTGTGGAATGAATCTTGAGGATATGGAATGAATCTTGAGGATATGGAATGAATCTTGAGAATATGGAATGAGTCTTGATGATATGGAAAGAATCTTTAAAATATGGAATGAATCTTGAGGATATGAAATGAATCTTTAAAATATGGAATGAATCTTGATAATATGGAATGAATCTTGAGGATATGAGATGAATCTTGATAATATGGAATGAATCTTGAGGATATGGAATGCATTTTGAGGATATGGAATGAAACTTGAGAATATGGAATGCATCTTGAGGATATGGAATGAATCTTGAGGATGTGGAATGAATCTTGAGGATATGGAATGAATCTTGTGGAATGAATCTTGAGGATATGGAATGAAATTTGAGAATATGGAATGAGCCTTGAGGATATGGAATGAATCTTGAGGATATGGAATGAGTCTTGATGATATGGAATGAGTCTTGATGATATGGAATGAATCTTGAGGATATGGAATGAATCTTGAGGATATGGAATGAATCTTGAGAATATGGAATGAATCTTGTGGAATGAATCTTGAGGATATGGAATGAAACTTGAGGATATGGAATGAATCTTGAGGATATGGAATGAAACTTGAGAATATGGAATGAGTCTTGATGATATGGAAAGAATCTTTAAAATATGGAATGAATCTTGAGGATATGGAATGAATCTTTAAAATATGGAATGAATCTTGATAATATGGAATGAATCTTGAGGATATGAGATGAATCTTGATAATATGGAATGAATCTTGAGGATATGGAATGCATTTTGAGGATATGGAATGAAACTTGAGAATATGGAATGAAACTTGAGAATATGGAATGCATCTTGAGGATATGGAATGAATCTTGAGGATATGGAATGAATCTTGAGAATATAAAATGCATCTTGAGGATATGGAATGAATCTTGAGGATATGAGATGAATCTTGATAATTGGAATGCATCTTGAGGATATGGAATGCATTTTGAGGATATGGAATGAAACTTGAGAATATGGAATGCATCTTGAGGATATGGAATGAATCTTGAGGATGTGGAATGAATCTTGAGGATATGGAATGAATCTTGTGGAATGAATCTTGAGGATATGGAATGAAATTTGAGAATATGGAATGAGCCTTGAGGATATGGAATGAATCTTGAGGACATGGAATGAATCTTGAGGATATGGAATGAATTCTTGAGAATATCGAATGAATATTGAGAATATGGAATGAATCTTGAGGATATGGAATGAATCTTTAAAATATGGAATGAATCTTGATAATATGGAATGAATCTTGAGAATATGGAATGAGTCTTGAGGATATGGAATGAATCTTGAGGATATGGAATGAAACTTGAGAATATGGAATGCATCTTGAGGATATGGAATGAATCTTGAGGATATGGAATGAATCTTGAGGATATGGAATGAATCTTGTGGAATGAATCTTGAGGATATGGAATGACATTTGAGAATATGGAATGAGTCTTGAGGAAATGGAATGAATCTTGAGGATATGGAATGAGTCTTGATGATATGGAATGAGTCTTGATGATATGGAATGAATCTTGAGGATATGGAATGAATCTTGAGAATATGGAATGAATCTTGTGGAATGAATCTTGAGGATATGGAATGAAACTTGAGGATATGGAATGAATCTTGAGGATATGGAATGAAACTTGAGAATATGGAATGAGTCTTGATGATATGGAAAGAATCTTTAAAATATGGAATGAATCTTGAGGATATGGAATGAATCTTTAAAATATGGAATGAATCTCCATTCTTGAGGATATGGAATGAATCTTGAGAATATGGAATGAATCTTGTGGAATGAATCTTGAGGATATGGAATGAAATTTGAGAATATGGAATGAGCCTTGAGGATATGGAATGAATCTTGAGGATATGGAATGAATCTTGAGGATATGGAATGAATCTTGAGGATATGGAATGAAATTTGAGAATATGGAATGAATCTTCAGGATATGGAATGAATCTTTATAATATGGAATGAATCTTGAGTATATGAGATGAATCTTGATAATATGGAATGAATCTTGAGAATATGGAATGAATCTTGAGGATATTGAATGAATCTTTAAAATATGGAATGAATCTTGATAATATGGAATGAATCTTGAGAATATGGAATGAGTCTTGAGGATATGGAATGAATCTTGAGGATATGAGATGAATCTTGATAATTGGAATGCATCTTGAGGATATGGAATGCATTTTGAGGATATGGAATGAAACTTGAGAATATGGAATGCATCTTGAGGATATGGAATGAATCTTGAGGATGTGGAATGAATCTTGAGGATATGGAATGAATCTTGTGGAATGAATCTTGAGGATATGGAATGAAATTTGAGAATATGGAATGAGCCTTGAGGATATGGAATGAATCTTGAGGATGTGGAATGAATCTTGAGGATATGGAATGAATCTTGTGGAATGAATCTTGAGGATATGGAATGAAATTTGAGAATATGGAATGAGCCTTGAGGATATGGAATGAATCTTGAGGATATGGAATGAATCTTGAGGATATGGAATGAATCTTGAGGATATGGAATGAATCTTGAGGATATTGAATGAATCTTTAAAATATGGAATGAATCTTGATAATATGGAATGAATCTTGAGAATATGGAATGAGTCTTGAGGATATGGAATGAATCTTGAGGATATGGAATGAATCTTGAGAATATGAAATGAAACTTGAGAATATGGATTGAATCTTGATAATATGGAATGAATCTTGAGGATATGGAATGAATCTTGAGGATATGGAATGAATCTTGTGGAATGAATCTTGAGGATATGGAATGAATCTTGAGGATATGGAATGAATCTTGAGAATATGGAATGAGTCTTGATGATATGGAAAGAATCTTTAAAATATGGAATGAATCTTGAGGATATGAAATGAATCTTTAAAATATGGAATGAATCTTGATAATATGGAATGAATCTTGAGGATATGAGATGAATCTTGATAATATGGAATGAATCTTGAGGATATGGAATGCATTTTGAGGATATGGAATGAAACTTGAGAATATGGAATGCATCTTGAGGATATGGAATGAATCTTGAGGATGTGGAATGAATCTTGAGGATATGGAATGAATCTTGTGGAATGAATCTTGAGGATATGGAATGAAATTTGAGAATATGGAATGAGCCTTGAGGATATGGAATGAATCTTGAGGATATGGAATGAGTCTTGATGATATGGAATGAGTCTTGATGATATGGAATGAATCTTGAGGATATGGAATGAATCTTGAGGATATGGAATGAATCTTGAGAATATGGAATGAATCTTGTGGAATGAATCTTGAGGATATGGAATGAAACTTGAGGATATGGAATGAATCTTGAGGATATGGAATGAAACTTGAGAATATGGAATGAGTCTTGATGATATGGAAAGAATCTTTAAAATATGGAATGAATCTTGAGGATATGGAATGAATCTTTAAAATATGGAATGAATCTTGATAATATGGAATGAATCTTGAGGATATGAGATGAATCTTGATAATATGGAATGAATCTTGAGGATATGGAATGCATTTTGAGGATATGGAATGAAACTTGAGAATATGGAATGAAACTTGAGAATATGGAATGCATCTTGAGGATATGGAATGAATCTTGAGGATATGGAATGAATCTTGAGAATATAAAATGCATCTTGAGGATATGGAATGAATCTTGAGGATATGAGATGAATCTTGATAATTGGAATGCATCTTGAGGATATGGAATGCATTTTGAGGATATGGAATGAAACTTGAGAATATGGAATGCATCTTGAGGATATGGAATGAATCTTGAGGATGTGGAATGAATCTTGAGGATATGGAATGAATCTTGTGGAATGAATCTTGAGGATATGGAATGAAATTTGAGAATATGGAATGAGCCTTGAGGATATGGAATGAATCTTGAGGACATGGAATGAATCTTGAGGATATGGAATGAATTCTTGAGAATATCGAATGAATATTGAGAATATGGAATGAATCTTGAGGATATGGAATGAATCTTTAAAATATGGAATGAATCTTGATAATATGGAATGAATCTTGAGAATATGGAATGAGTCTTGAGGATATGGAATGAATCTTGAGGATATGGAATGAAACTTGAGAATATGGAATGCATCTTGAGGATATGGAATGAATCTTGAGGATATGGAATGAATCTTGAGGATATGGAATGAATCTTGTGGAATGAATCTTGAGGATATGGAATGACATTTGAGAATATGGAATGAGTCTTGAGGAAATGGAATGAATCTTGAGGATATGGAATGAGTCTTGATGATATGGAATGAGTCTTGATGATATGGAATGAATCTTGAGGATATGGAATGAATCTTGAGAATATGGAATGAATCTTGTGGAATGAATCTTGAGGATATGGAATGAAACTTGAGGATATGGAATGAATCTTGAGGATATGGAATGAAACTTGAGAATATGGAATGAGTCTTGATGATATGGAAAGAATCTTTAAAATATGGAATGAATCTTGAGGATATGGAATGAATCTTTAAAATATGGAATGAATCTCCATTCTTGAGGATATGGAATGAATCTTGAGAATATGGAATGAATCTTGTGGAATGAATCTTGAGGATATGGAATGAAATTTGAGAATATGGAATGAGCCTTGAGGATATGGAATGAATCTTGAGGATATGGAATGAATCTTGAGGATATGGAATGAATCTTGAGGATATGGAATGAAATTTGAGAATATGGAATGAATCTTCAGGATATGGAATGAATCTTTATAATATGGAATGAATCTTGAGTATATGAGATGAATCTTGATAATATGGAATGAATCTTGAGAATATGGAATGAATCTTGAGGATATTGAATGAATCTTTAAAATATGGAATGAATCTTGATAATATGGAATGAATCTTGAGAATATGGAATGAGTCTTGAGGATATGGAATGAATCTTGAGGATATGGAATGAATCTTGAGAATATGAAATGAAACTTGAGAATATGGATTGAATCTTGATAATATGGAATGAATCTTGAGGACATGGAATGAATCTTGAGGATATGGAATGAATTCTTGAGAATATGGAATGAATATTGAGAATATGGAATGAATCTTGAGGATATGGAATGAATCTTTAAAATATGGAATGAATCTTGATAATATGGAATGAATCTTGAGAATATGGAATGAGTCTTGACGATATGGAATGAATCTTGAGGATATGGAATGAAACTTGAGAATATGGAATGCATCTTGAGGATATGGAATGAATCTTGAGGATATGGAATGAATCTTGAGGATATGGAATGAATCTTGTGGAATGAATCTTGAGGATATGGAATGACATTTGAGAATATGGAATGAGTCTTGAGGAAATGGAATGAATCTTGAGGATATGGAATGAGTCTTGATGATATGGAATGAGTCTTGATGATATGGAATGAATCTTGAGGATATGGAATGAATCTTGAGAATATGGAATGAATCTTGTGGAATGAATCTTGAGGATATGGAATGAAACTTGACGATATGGAATGAATCTTGAGGATATGGAATGAAACTTGAGAATATGGAATGAGTCTTGATGATATGGAAAGAATCTTTAAAATATGGAATGAATCTTGAGGATATGGAATGAATCTTTAAAATATGGAATGAATCTCCATTCTTGAGGATATGGAATGAATCTTGAGAATATGGAATGAATCTTGTGGAATGAATCTTGAGGATATGGAATGAAATTTGAGAATATGGAATGAGCCTTGAGGATATGGAATGAATCTTGAGGATATGGAATGAATCTTGAGGATATGGAATGAATCTTGAGGATATGGAATGAAATTTGAGAATATGGAATGAATCTTGAGGATATGGAATGAATCTTTAAAATATGGAATGAATCTTGATAATATGGAATGAATCTTGAGAATATGGAATGAATCTTTATAATATGGAATGAATCTTGAGTATATGAGATGAATCTTGATAATATGGAATGAATCTTGAGGATATGGAATGCATTTTGAGGATATGGAATGGAACTTGAGAATATGGAATGAAACTTGAGAATATGGAATGCATCTTGAGGATATGGAATGAATCTTGAGGATATGGAATGAATCTTGAGAATATGAAATGAGTCTTGAGGATATGGAATGAATCTTGAGGATATGGAATGAGTCTTGATGATATGGAATGAGTCTTGATGATATGGAATTAATCTTGAGGATATGGAATGAGTCTTGATGATATGGAATGAGTCTTGATGATATGGAATGAATCTTGAGGATATGGAATGAATCTTGAGAATATGGAATGAATCTTGTGGAATGAATCTTGAGGATATGGAATGAAATTTGAGAATATGGAATGAGTCTTGAGGATATGGAATGAATCTTGAGGATATGGAATGAGTCTTGATGATATGGAATGAGTCTTGATGATATGGAATGATTCTTTAAAATATGGAATGAATCTTGATAATATGGAATGCATCTTTAAAATATGGAATGAATCTTGAGGATATGGAATGAAACTTGAGAATATGGAATGAGTCTTGAGGATATGGAATGAAACTTGAGAATATGGAATGAATCTTGAGGATATGGAATGAAACTTGAGAATATGGAATGAGTCTTGATGATATGGAATGAATCTTTAAAATATGGAATGAATCTTGATAATATGGAATGGATCCTTAAAATATGGAATGAATCTTTATAATATGGAATGAATCTTGAGGATATGAGATGAATCTTGATAATATGGAATGAATCTTGAGGTTATGGAATGAATCTTGAGGATATGGAATGAAACTTGAGAATATGGAATGCATCTTGAGGATATGGAATGAATCTTGAGGATATGGAATGAATCTTGAGAATATGGAATGAATCTTGTGGAATGAATCTTGAGGATATGGAATGAAATTTGAGAATATGGAATGAGTCTTGAGGATATGGAATGAGTCTTGAGGATATGGAATGAGTCTTGATGATATGGAATGAGTCTTGATGATATGGAATGAATCTTGAGGATATGGAATGAATCTTGAGGATATGGAATGAGTCTTGATGATATTGGAATGAATCTTGAGGATATGGAATGAAACTTGAGAATATGGAATGAATCTTGAGGATATGGAATGAATCTTGAGGATATGGAATGAAACTTGAGAATATGGAATGAGTCTTGATGATATGGAATGAATCTTTAAAATATGGAATGAATCTTGATAATATGGAATGAATCTTTAAAATATGGAATGAATCTTGATAATATGGAATGAATCTTGAGGATATGAGATGAATCTTGATAATATGGAATGAATCTTGAGGATATGGAATGCATTTTGAGGATATGGAATGGAACTTGAGAATATGGAATGAAACTTGAGAATATGGAATGCATCTTGAGGATATGGAATGAATCTTGAGGATATGGAATGAATCTTGAGAATATGAAATGCATCTTGAGGATATGGAATGAATCTTGAGAATATGGAATGCATCTTGAGGATATGGAATGAATCTTGAAGATATGGAATGAATCTTGAGGATATGGAATGAATCTTGTGGAATGAATCTTGAGGATATGGAATGAAATTTGGGAATATGGAATGAGCCTTGAGGATATGGAATGAATCTTGAGGATATGGAATGAATCTTGAGGATATGGAATGAAACTTGAGAATATGGAATGAATCTTGAGGATATGGAATGAATCTTTAAAATATGGAATGAATCTTGATAATATGGAATGAATCTTGAGAATATGGAAATAGTCTTGAGGATATGGAATGAATCTTGAGGATATGGAATGAATCTTGTGGAATGAATCTTGAGGATATGGAATGAAATTTGAGAATATGGAATGAGCCTTGAGGATATGGAATGAATCTTGAGGATATGGAATGAATCTTGAGGATATGGAATGAATCTTGAGAATATGGAATGAGTCTTGAGGATATGGAATGAATCTTGAGGATATGGAATTAAACTTGAGAATATGGAATGCATCTTGAGGATATGGAATGAATCTTGAGGATATGGAATGAATCTTGAGGATATGGAATGAATCTTGTGGAATGAATCTTGAGGATATGGAATGACATTTGAGAATATGGAATGAGTCTTGAGGATATGGAATGAATCTTGAGGATATGGAATGAGTCTTGATGATATGGAATGAGTCTTGATGATATGGAATGAATCTTGAGGATATGGAATGAATCTTGAGAATATGGAATGAATCTTGTGGAATGAATCTTGAGGATATGGAATGAAATTTGAGAATATGGAATGAGCCTTGAGGATATGGAATGAATCTTGAGGATATGGAATGAATCTTGAGGATATGGAATGAATCTTGAGGATATGGAATGAAACTTGAGAATATGGAATGAATCTTGAGGATATGGAATGAATCTTTAAAATATGGAATGAATCTTGATAATATGGAATGAATCTTGAGAATATGGAATGAGTCTTGAGGATATAGAATGAATCTTGAGGATATGGAATGAATCTTGTGGAATGAATCTTGAGGATATGGAATGAATCTTGAGGATATGGAATGAATCTTGAGAATATGGAATGAGTCTTGATGATATGGAAAGAATCTTTAAAATATGGAATGAATCTTGAGGATATGAAATGAATCTTTAAAATATGGAATGAATCTTGATAATATGGAATGAATCTTGAGGATATGAGATGAATCTTGATAATATGGAATGAATCTTGAGGATATGGAATGCATTTTGAGGATATGGAATGAAACTTGAGAATATGGAATGAAACTTGAGAATATGGAATGCATCTTGAGGATATGGAATGAATCTTGAGGATATGGAATGAATCTTGAGAATATAAAATGCATCTTGAGGATATGGAATGAATCTTGAGGATATGAGATGAATCTTGATAATTGGAATGCATCTTGAGGATATGGAATGCATTTTGAGGATATGGAATGAAACTTGAGAATATGGAATGCATCTTGAGGATATGGAATGAATCTTGAGGATGTGGAATGAATCTTGAGGATATGGAATGAATCTTGTGGAATGAATCTTGAGGATATGGAATGAAATTTGAGAATATGGAATGAGCCTTGAGGATATGGAATGAATCTTGAGGATATGGAATGAATCTTGAGGATATGGAATGAATCTTGAGGATATGGAATGAAACTTGAGAATATGGAATGAATCTTGAGGATATTGAATGAATCTTTAAAATATGGAATGAATCTTGATAATATGGAATGAATCTTGAGAATATGGAATGAGTCTTGAGGATATGGAATGAATCTTGAGGATATGGAATGAATCTTGAGAATATGAAATGAAACTTGAGAATATGGAATGAGTCTTGAGGATATGGAATGAATCTTGAGGATATGGAATGAAACTTGAGAATATGGAATGCATCTTGAGGATATGGAATGAATCTTGAGGATATGGAATGAATCTTGAGGATATGGAATGAATCTTGTGGAATGAATCTTGAGGATATGGAATGACATTTGAGAATATGGAATGAGTCTTGAGGATATGGAATGAGTCTTGATGATATGGAATTAATCTTGAGGATATGGAATGAGTCTTGATGATATGGAATGAGTCTTGATGATATGGAATGAATCTTGAGGATATGGAATGAATCTTGAGAATATGGAATGAATCTTGTGGAATGAATCTTGAGGATATGGAATGAAATTTGAGAATATGGAATGAGTCTTGAGGATATGGAATGAATCTTGAGGATATGGAATGAGTCTTGATGATATGGAATGAGTCTTGATGATATGGAATGATTCTTTAAAATATGGAATGAATCTTGATAATATGGAATGCATCTTTAAAATATGGAATGAATCTTGAGGATATGGAATGAAACTTGAGAATATGGAATGAGTCTTGAGGATATGGAATGAAACTTGAGAATATGGAATGAATCTTGAGGATATGGAATGAAACTTGAGAATATGGAATGAGTCTTGATGATATGGAATGAATCTTTAAAATATGGAATGAATCTTGATAATATGGAATGGATCTTTAAAATATGGAATGAATCTTTATAATATGGAATGAATCTTGAGGATATGAGATGAATCTTGATAATATGGAATGAATCTTGAGGTTATGGAATGAATCTTGAGGATATGGAATGAAACTTGAGAATATGGAATGCATCTTGAGGATATGGAATGAATCTTGAGGATATGGAATGAATCTTGAGAATATGGAATGAATCTTGTGGAATGAATCTTGAGGATATGGAATGAAATTTGAGAATATGGAATGAGTCTTGAGGATATGGAATGAGTCTTGAGGATATGGAATGAGTCTTGATGATATGGAATGAGTCTTGATGATATGGAATGAATCTTGAGGATATGGAATGAATCTTAAGGATATGGAATGAAACTTGAGAATATGGAATGAGTCTTGAGGATATGGAATGAAACTTGAGAATATGGAATGAATCTTGAGGATATGGAATGAAACTTGAGAATATGGAATGAGTCTTGATGATATGGAATGAATCTTTAAAATATGGAATGAATCTTGATAATATGGAATGGATCTTTAAAATATGGAATGAATCTTTATAATATGGAATGAATCTTGAGGATATGAGATGAATCTTGATAATATGGAATGAATCTTGAGGTTATGGAATGAATCTTGAGGATATGGAATGAAACTTGAGAATATGGAATGCATCTTGAGGATATGGAATGAATCTTGAGGATATGGAATGAATCTTGAGAATATGGAATGAATCTTGTGGAATGAATCTTGAGGATATGGAATGAAATTTGAGAATATGGAATGAGTCTTGAGGATATGGAATGAGTCTTGAGGATATGGAATGAGTCTTGATGATATGGAATGAGTCTTGATGATATGGAATGAATCTTGAGGATATGGAATGAATCTTGAGGATATGGAATGAGTCTTGATGATATTGGAATGAATCTTGAGGATATGGAATGAAACTTGAGAATATGGAATGAATCTTGAGGATATGGAATGAATCTTGAGGATATGGAATGAATCTTGAGGATATGGAATGAAACTTGAGAATATGGAATGAATCTTGAGGATATTGAATGAATCTTTAAAATATGGAATGAATCTTGAGGATATGGAATGAGTCTTGAGAATATGGAATGAGTCTTGAGGATATGGAATGAATCTTGAGGATATGGAATGAGTCTTGATGATATGGAATGAGTCTTGATGATATGGAATGATTCTTTAAAATATGGAATGAATCTTGATCATATGGAATGCATCTTTAAAATATGGAATGAATCTTGAGGATATGGAATGAAACTTGAGAATATGGAATGAGTCTTGAGGATATGGAATGAAACTTGAGAATATGGAATGAATCTTGAGGATATGGAATGAAACTTGAGAATATGGAATGAGTCTTGATGATATGGAATGAATCTTTAAAATATGGAATGAATCTTGATAATATGGAATGGATCTTTAAAATATGGAATGAATCTTTATAATATGGAATGAATCTTGAGGATATGAGATGAATCTTGATAATATGGAATGAATCTTGAGGTTATGGAATGAATCTTGAGGATATGGAATGAAACTTGAGAATATGGAATGCATCTTGAGGATATGGAATGAATCTTGAGGATATGGAATGAATCTTGAGAATATGGAATGAATCTTGTGGAATGAATCTTGAGGATATGGAATGAAATTTGGGAATATGGAATGAGCCTTGAGGATATGGAATGAATCTTGAGGATATGGAATGAATCTTGAGGATATGGAATGAATCTTGAGGATATGGAATGAAACTTGAGAATATGGAATGAATCTTGAGGATATGGAATGAATCTTTAAAATATGGAATGAATCTTGATAATATGGAATGAATCTTGAGAATATGGAAATAGTCTTGAGGATATGGAATGAATCTTGAGGATATGGAATGAATCTTGTGGAATGAATCTTGAGGATATGGAATGAAATTTGAGAATATGGAATGAGCCTTGAGGATATGGAATGAATCTTGACGATATGGAATGAATCTTGAGGATATGGAATGAATCTTGAGAATATGGAATGAGTCTTGAGGATATGGAATGAATCTTGAGGATATGGAATTAAACTTGAGAATATGGAATGCATCTTGAGGATATGGAATGAATCTTTAGGATATGGAATGAATCTTGAGGATATGGAATGAATCTTGTGGAATGAATCTTGAGGATATGGAATGACATTTGAGAATATGGAATGAGTCTTGAGGATATGGAATGAATCTTGAGGATATGGAATGAGTCTTGATGATATGGAATGAGTCTTGATGATATGGAATGAATCTTGAGGATATGGAATGAATCTTGAGAATATGGAATGAATCTTGTGGAATGAATCTTGAGGATATGGAATGAAATTTGAGAATATGGAATGAGCCTTGAGGATATGGAATGAATCTTGAGGATATGGAATGAATCTTGAGGATATGGAATGAATCTTGAGGATATGGAATGAAACTTCAGAATATGGAATGAATCTTGAGGATATGGAATGAATCTTTAAAATATGGAATGAATCTTGATAATATGGAATGAATCTTGAGAATATGGAATGAGTCTTGAGGATATGGAATGAATCTTGAGGATATGGAATGAATCTTGTGGAATGAATCTTGAGGATATGGAATGAATCTTGAGGATATG
Organism: Sebastes fasciatus; assembly: GCF_043250625.1. NCBI lineage: Eukaryota > Metazoa > Chordata > Actinopteri > Perciformes > Sebastidae > Sebastes > Sebastes fasciatus. The sequence goes on from NC_133800.1 coordinate 8,475,783, forward strand.
GAATGAATCTTGAGAATATGGAATGAGTCTTGATGATATGGAAAGAATCTTTAAAATATGGAATGAATCTTGAGGATATGGAATGAATCTTTAAAATATGGAATGAATCTTGATAATATGGAATGAATCTTGAGGATATGAGATGAATCTTGATAATATGGAATGAATCTTGAGGATATGGAATGCATTTTGAGGATATGGAATGAAACTTGAGAATATGGAATGAAACTTGAGAATATGGAATGCATCTTGAGGATATGGAATGAATCTTGAGGATATGGAATGAATCTTGAGAATATAAAATGCATCTTGAGGATATGGAATGAATCTTGAGGATATGAGATGAATCTTGATAATTGGAATGCATCTTGAGGATATGGAATGCATTTTGAGGATATGGAATGAAACTTGAGAATATGGAATGCATCTTGAGGATATGGAATGAATCTTGAGGATGTGGAATGAATCTTGAGGATATGGAATGAATCTTGTGGAATGAATCTTGAGGATATGGAATGAAATTTGAGAATATGGAATGAGCCTTGAGGATATGGAATGAATCTTGAGGATATGGAATGAATCTTGAGGATATGGAATGAATCTTGAGGATATGGAATGAAACTTGAGAATATGGAATGAATCTTGAGGATATTGAATGAATCTTTAAAATATGGAATGAATCTTGATAATATGGAATGAATCTTGAGAATATGGAATGAGTCTTGAGGATATGGAATGAATCTTGAGGATATGGAATGAATCTTGAGAATATGAAATGAAACTTGAGAATATGGATTGAATCTTGATAATATGGAATGAATCTTGAGGATATGGAATGAATCTTGAGGATATGGAATGAATTCTTGAGAATATCGAATGAATCTTGAGAATATGGAATGAATCTTGAGGATATGGAATGAATCTTTAAAATATGGAATGAATCTTGATAATATGGAATGAATCTTGAGAATATGGAATGAGTCTTGAGGATATGGAATGAATCTTGAGGATATGGAATGAAACTTGAGAATATGGAATGAATCTTGAGGATATGGAATGAAACTTGAGAATATGGAATGAGTCTTGATGATATGGAATGAATCTTTAAAATATGGAATGAATCTTGATAATATGGAATGGATCTTTAAAATATGGAATGAATCTTTATAATATGGAATGAATCTTGAGGATATGAGATGAATCTTGATAATATGGAATGAATCTTGAGGTTATGGAATGAATCTTGAGGATATGGAATGAAACTTGAGAATATGGAATGCATCTTGAGGATATGGAATGAATCTTGAGGATATGGAATGAATCTTGAGAATATGGAATGAATCTTGTGGAATGAATCTTGAGGATATGGAATGAAATTTGCGAATATGGAATGAGTCTTGAGGATATGGAATGAGTCTTGAGGATATGGAATGAGTCTTGATGATATGGAATGAGTCTTGATGATATGGAATGAATCTTGAGGATATGGAATGAATCTTAAGGATATGGAATGAAACTTGAGAATATGGAATGAGTCTTGAGGATATGGAATGAAACTTGAGAATATGGAATGAATCTTGAGGATATGGAATGAAACTTGAGAATATGGAATGAGTCTTGATGATATGGAATGAATCTTTAAAATATGGAATGAATCTTGATAATATGGAATGGATCTTTAAAATATGGAATGAATCTTTATAATATGGAATGAATCTTGAGGATATGAGATGAATCTTGATAATATGGAATGAATCTTGAGGTTATGGAATGAATCTTGAGGATATGGAATGAAACTTGAGAATATGGAATGCATCTTGAGGATATGGAATGAATCTTGAGGATATGGAATGAATCTTGAGAATATGGAATGAATCTTGTGGAATGAATCTTGAGGATATGGAATGAAATTTGAGAATATGGAATGAGTCTTGAGGATATGGAATGAGTCTTGAGGATATGGAATGAGTCTTGATGATATGGAATGAGTCTTGATGATATGGAATGAATCTTGAGGATATGGAATGAATCTTGAGGATATGGAATGAGTCTTGATGATATTGGAATGAATCTTGAGGATATGGAATGAAACTTGAGAATATGGAATGAATCTTGAGGATATGGAATGAATCTTGAGGATATGGAATGAATCTTGAGGATATGGAATGAAACTTGAGAATATGGAATGAATCTTGAGGATATTGAATGAATCTTTAAAATATGGAATGAATCTTGAGGATATGGAATGAGTCTTGAGAATATGGAATGAGTCTTGAGGATATGGAATGAATCTTGAGGATATGGAATGAGTCTTGATGATATGGAATGAGTCTTGATGATATGGAATGATTCTTTAAAATATGGAATGAATCTTGATAATATGGAATGCATCTTTAAAATATGGAATGAATCTTGAGGATATGGAATGAAACTTGAGAATATGGAATGAGTCTTGAGGATATGGAATGAAACTTGAGAATATGGAATGAATCTTGAGGATATGGAATGAAACTTGAGAATATGGAATGAGTCTTGATGATATGGAATGAATCTTTAAAATATGGAATGAATCTTGATAATATGGAATGGATCTTTAAAATATGGAATGAATCTTTATAATATGGAATGAATCTTGAGGATATGAGATGAATCTTGATAATATGGAATGAATCTTGAGGTTATGGAATGAATCTTGAGGATATGGAATGAAACTTGAGAATATGGAATGCATCTTGAGGTTATGGAATGAATCTTGAGGATATGGAATGAATCTTGATAATATGGAATGAATCTTGAGGTTATGGAATGAATCTTGAGGATATGGAATGAATCTTGATAATATGGAATGAATCTTGAGAATATGGAAATAGTCTTGAGGATATGGAATGAATCTTGAGGATATGGAATGAATCTTGTGGAATGAATCTTGAGGATATGGAATGAAATTTGAGAATATGGAATGAGCCTTGAGGATATGGAATGAATCTTGAGGATATGGAATGAATCTTGAGGATATGGAATGAATCTTGAGAATATGGAATGAGTCTTGAGGATATGGAATGAATCTTGAGGATATGGAATTAAACTTGAGAATATGGAATGCATCTTGAGGATATGGAATGAATCTTTAGGATATGGAATGAATCTTGAGGATATGGAATGAATCTTGTGGAATGAATCTTGAGGATATGGAATGACATTTGAGAATATGGAATGAGTCTTGAGGATATGGAATGAATCTTGAGGATATGGAATGAGTCTTGATGATATGGAATGAGTCTTGATGATATGGAATGAATCTTGAGGATATGGAATGAATCTTGAGAATATGGAATGAATCTTGTGGAATGAATCTTGAGGATATGGAATGAAATTTGAGAATATGGAATGAGCCTTGAGGATATGGAATGAATCTTGAGGATATGGAATGAATCTTGAGGATATGGAATGAATCTTGAGGATATGGAATGAAACTTGAGAATATGGAATGAATCTTGAGGATATGGAATGAATCTTTAAAATATGGAATGAATCTTGATAATATGGAATGAATCTTGAGAATATGGAATGAGTCTTGAGGATATGGAATGAATCTTGAGGATATGGAATGAATCTTGTGGAATGAATCTTGAGGATATGGAATGAATCTTGAGGATATGGAATGAATCTTGAGAATATGGAATGAGTCTTGATGATATGGAAAGAATCTTTAAAATATGGAATGAATCTTGAGGATATGGAATGAATCTTTAAAATATGGAATGAATCTTGATAATATGGAATGAATCTTGAGGATATGAGATGAATCTTGATAATATGGAATGAATCTTGAGGATATGGAATGCATTTTGAGGATATGGAATGAAACTTGAGAATATGGAATGAAACTTGAGAATATGGAATGCATCTTGAGGATATGGAATGAATCTTGAGGATATGGAATGAATCTTGAGAATATAAAATGCATCTTGAGGATATGGAATGAATCTTGAGGATATGAGATGAATCTTGATAATTGGAATGCATCTTGAGGATATGGAATGCATTTTGAGGATATGGAATGAAACTTGAGAATATGGAATGCATCTTGAGGATATGGAATGAATCTTGAGGATGTGGAATGAATCTTGAGGATATGGAATGAATCTTGTGGAATGAATCTTGAGGATATGGAATGAAATTTGAGAATATGGAATGAGCCTTGAGGATATGGAATGAATCTTGAGGATGTGGAATGAATCTTGAGGATATGGAATGAATCTTGTGGAATGAATCTTGAGGATATGGAATGAAATTTGAGAATATGGAATGAGCCTTGAGGATATGGAATGAATCTTGAGGATATGGAATGAATCTTGAGGATATGGAATGAATCTTGAGGATATGGAATGAATCTTGAGGATATTGAATGAATCTTTAAAATATGGAATGAATCTTGATAATATGGAATGAATCTTGAGAATATGGAATGAGTCTTGAGGATATGGAATGAATCTTGAGGATATGGAATGAATCTTGAGAATATGAAATGAAACTTGAGAATATGGATTGAATCTTGATAATATGGAATGAATCTTGAGGATATGGAATGAATCTTGAGGATATGGAATGAATTCTTGAGAATATCGAATGAATCTTGAGAATATGGAATGAATCTTGAGGATATGGAATGAATCTTTAAAATATGGAATGAATCTTGATAATATGGAATGAATCTTGAGAATATGGAATGAGTCTTGAGGATATGGAATGAATCTTGAGGATATGGAATGAAACTTGAGAATATGGAATGCATCTTGAGGATATGGAATGAATCTTGAGGATATGGAATGAATCTTGAGGATATGGAATGAATCTTGTGGAATGAATCTTGAGGATATGGAATGACATTTGAGAATATGGAATGAGTCTTGAGGAAATGGAATGACATTTGAGAATATGGAATGAGTCTTGATGATATGGAATGAGTCTTGATGATATGGAATTAATCTTGAGGATATGGAATGAGTCTTGATGATATGGAATGAGTCTTGATGATATGGAATGAATCTTGAGGATATGGAATGAATCTTGAGAATATGGAATGAATCTTGTGGAATGAATCTTGAGGATATGGAATGAAATTTGAGAATATGGAATGAGTCTTGAGGATATGGAATGAATCTTGAGGATATGGAATGAGTCTTGATGATATGGAATGAGTCTTGATGATATGGAATGATTCTTTAAAATATGGAATGAATCTTGATAATATGGAATGCATCTTTAAAATATGGAATGAATCTTGAGGATATGGAATTAAACTTGAGAATATGGAATGAGTCTTGAGGATATGGAATGAAACTTGAGAATATGGAATGAATCTTGAGGATATGGAATGAAACTTGAGAATATGGAATGAGTCTTGATGATATGGAATGAATCTTTAAAATATGGAATGAATCTTGATAATATGGAATGGATCTTTAAAATATGGAATGAATCTTTATAATATGGAATGAATCTTGAGGATATGAGATGAATCTTGATAATATGGAATGAATCTTGAGGTTATGGAATGAATCTTGAGGATATGGAATGAAACTTGAGAATATGGAATGCATCTTGAGGATATGGAATGAATCTTGAGGATATGGAATGAATCTTGAGAATATGGAATGAATCTTGTGGAATGAATCTTGAGGATATGGAATGAAATTTGAGAATATGGAATGAGTCTTGAGGATATGGAATGAGTCTTGAGGATATGGAATGAGTCTTGAGGATATGGAATGAGTCTTGATGATATGGAATGAGTCTTGAGGATATGGAATGAGTCTTGAGGATATGGAATGAGTCTTGATGATATGGAATGAGTCTTGATGATATGGAATGAATCTTGAGGATATGGAATGAATCTTGAGGATATGGAATGAAACTTGAGAATATGGAATGAGTCTTGAGGATATGGAATGAAACTTGAGAATATGGAATGAATCTTGAGGATATGGAATGAAACTTGAGAATATGGAATGAGTCTTGATGATATGGAATGAATCTTTAAAATATGGAATGAATCTTGATAATATGGAATGGATCTTTAAAATATGGAATGAATCTTTATAATATGGAATGAATCTTGAGGATATGAGATGAATCTTGATAATATGGAATGAATCTTGAGGTTATGGAATGAATCTTGAGGATATGGAATGAAACTTGAGAATATGGAATGCATCTTGAGGATATGGAATGAATCTTGAGGATATGGAATGAATCTTGAGAATATGGAATGAATCTTGTGGAATGAATCTTGAGGATATGGAATGAAATTTGAGAATATGGAATGAGTCTTGAGGATATGGAATGAGTCTTGAGGATATGGAATGAGTCTTGATGATATGGAATGAGTCTTGATGATATGGAATGAATCTTGAGGATATGGAATGAATCTTGAGGATATGGAATGAGTCTTGATGATATTGGAATGAATCTTGAGGATATGGAATGAAACTTGAGAATATGGAATGAATCTTGAGGATATGGAATGAATCTTGAGGATATGGAATGAATCTTGAGGATATGGAATGAAACTTGAGAATATGGAATGAATCTTGAGGATATTGAATGAATCTTTAAAATATGGAATGAATCTTGAGGATATGGAATGAGTCTTGAGAATATGGAATGAGTCTTGAGGATATGGAATGAATCTTGAGGATATGGAATGAGTCTTGATGATATGGAATGAGTCTTGATGATATGGAATGATTCTTTAAAATATGGAATGAATCTTGATAATATGGAATGCATCTTTAAAATATGGAATGAATCTTGAGGATATGGAATGAAACTTGAGAATATGGAATGAGTCTTGAGGATATGGAATGAAACTTGAGAATATGGAATGAATCTTGAGGATATGGAATGAAACTTGAGAATATGGAATGAGTCTTGATGATATGGAATGAATCTTTAAAATATGGAATGAATCTTGATAATATGGAATGGATCTTTAAAATATGGAATGAATCTTTATAATATGGAATGAATCTTGAGGATATGAGATGAATCTTGATAATATGGAATGAATCTTGAGGTTATGGAATGAATCTTGAGGATATGGAATGAAACTTGAGAATATGGAATGCATCTTGAGGATATGGAATGAATCTTGAGGATATGGAATGAATCTTGAGAATATGGAATGAATCTTGTGGAATGAATCTTGAGGATATGGAATGAAATTTGAGAATATGGAATGAGTCTTGAGGATATGGAATGAGTCTTGAGGATATGGAATGAGTCTTGATGATATGGAATGAGTCTTGATGATATGGAATGAATCTTGAGGATATGGAATGAATCTTGAGGATATGGAATGAGTCTTGATGATATTGGAATGAATCTTGAGGATATGGAATGAATCTTGAGGATATGGAATGAATCTTGATAATATGGAATGCATCTTTAAAATATCGAATGAATCTTGAGGATATGGAATGAAACTTGAGAATATGGAATGAGTCTTGAGGATATGGAATGAAACTTGAGAATATGGAATGAATCTTGAGGATATGGAATGAAACTTGAGAATATGGAATGAGTCTTGATGATATGGAATGAATCTTTAAAATATGGAATGAATCTTGATAATATGGAATGGATCTTTAAAATATGGAATGAATCTTTATAATATGGAATGAATCTTGAGGATATGAGATGAATCTTGATAATATGGAATGAATCTTGAGGTTATGGAATGAATCTTGAGGATATGGAATGAAACTTGAGAATATGGAATGCATCTTGAGGTTATGGAATGAATCTTGAGGATATGGAATGAATCTTGATAATATGGAATGAATCTTGAGGTTATGGAATGAATCTTGAGGATATGGAATGAATCTTGATAATATGGAATGAATCTTGAGAATATGGAAATAGTCTTGAGGATATGGAATGAATCTTGAGGATATGGAATGAATCTTGTGGAATGAATCTTGAGGATATGGAATGAAATTTGAGAATATGGAATGAGCCTTGAGGATATGGAATGAATCTTGAGGATATGGAATGAATCTTGAGGATATGGAATGAATCTTGAGAATATGGAATGAGTCTTGAGGATATGGAATGAATCTTGAGGATATGGAATTAAACTTGAGAATATGGAATGCATCTTGAGGATATGGAATGAATCTTTAGGATATGGAATGAATCTTGAGGATATGGAATGAATCTTGTGGAATGAATCTTGAGGATATGGAATGACATTTGAGAATATGGAATGAGTCTTGAGGATATGGAATGAATCTTGAGGATATGGAATGAGTCTTGATGATATGGAATGAGTCTTGATGATATGGAATGAATCTTGAGGATATGGAATGAATCTTGAGAATATGGAATGAATCTTGTGGAATGAATCTTGAGGATATGGAATGAAATTTGAGAATATGGAATGAGCCTTGAGGATATGGAATGAATCTTGAGGATATGGAATGAATCTTGAGGATATGGAATGAATCTTGAGGATATGGAATGAAACTTGAGAATATGGAATGAATCTTGAGGATATGGAATGAATCTTTAAAATATGGAATGAATCTTGATAATATGGAATGAATCTTGAGAATATGGAATGAGTCTTGAGGATATGGAATGAATCTTGAGGATATGGAATGAATCTTGTGGAATGAATCTTGAGGATATGGAATGAATCTTGAGGATATGGAATGAATCTTGAGAATATGGAATGAGTCTTGATGATATGGAAAGAATCTTTAAAATATGGAATGAATCTTGAGGATATGGAATGAATCTTTAAAATATGGAATGAATCTTGATAATATGGAATGAATCTTGAGGATATGAGATGAATCTTGATAATATGGAATGAATCTTGAGGATATGGAATGCATTTTGAGGATATGGAATGAAACTTGAGAATATGGAATGAAACTTGAGAATATGGAATGCATCTTGAGGATATGGAATGAATCTTGAGGATATGGAATGAATCTTGAGAATATAAAATGCATCTTGAGGATATGGAATGAATCTTGAGGATATGAGATGAATCTTGATAATTGGAATGCATCTTGAGGATATGGAATGCATTTTGAGGATATGGAATGAAACTTGAGAATATGGAATGCATCTTGAGGATATGGAATGAATCTTGAGGATGTGGAATGAATCTTGAGGATATGGAATGAATCTTGTGGAATGAATCTTGAGGATATGGAATGAAATTTGAGAATATGGAATGAGCCTTGAGGATATGGAATGAATCTTGAGGATGTGGAATGAATCTTGAGGATATGGAATGAATCTTGTGGAATGAATCTTGAGGATATGGAATGAAATTTGAGAATATGGAATGAGCCTTGAGGATATGGAATGAATCTTGAGGATATGGAATGAATCTTGAGGATATGGAATGAATCTTGAGGATATGGAATGAATCTTGAGGATATTGAATGAATCTTTAAAATATGGAATGAATCTTGATAATATGGAATGAATCTTGAGAATATGGAATGAGTCTTGAGGATATGGAATGAATCTTGAGGATATGGAATGAATCTTGAGAATATGAAATGAAACTTGAGAATATGGATTGAATCTTGATAATATGGAATGAATCTTGAGGATATGGAATGAATCTTGAGGATATGGAATGAATTCTTGAGAATATCGAATGAATCTTGAGAATATGGAATGAATCTTGAGGATATGGAATGAATCTTTAAAATATGGAATGAATCTTGATAATATGGAATGAATCTTGAGAATATGGAATGAGTCTTGAGGATATGGAATGAATCTTGAGGATATGGAATGAAACTTGAGAATATGGAATGCATCTTGAGGATATGGAATGAATCTTGAGGATATGGAATGAATCTTGAGGATATGGAATGAATCTTGTGGAATGAATCTTGAGGATATGGAATGACATTTGAGAATATGGAATGAGTCTTGAGGAAATGGAATGACATTTGAGAATATGGAATGAGTCTTGATGATATGGAATGAGTCTTGATGATATGGAATTAATCTTGAGGATATGGAATGAGTCTTGATGATATGGAATGAGTCTTGATGATATGGAATGAATCTTGAGGATATGGAATGAATCTTGAGAATATGGAATGAATCTTGTGGAATGAATCTTGAGGATATGGAATGAAATTTGAGAATATGGAATGAGTCTTGAGGATATGGAATGAATCTTGAGGATATGGAATGAGTCTTGATGATATGGAATGAGTCTTGATGATATGGAATGATTCTTTAAAATATGGAATGAATCTTGATAATATGGAATGCATCTTTAAAATATGGAATGAATCTTGAGGATATGGAATTAAACTTGAGAATATGGAATGAGTCTTGAGGATATGGAATGAAACTTGAGAATATGGAATGAATCTTGAGGATATGGAATGAAACTTGAGAATATGGAATGAGTCTTGATGATATGGAATGAATCTTTAAAATATGGAATGAATCTTGATAATATGGAATGGATCTTTAAAATATGGAATGAATCTTTATAATATGGAATGAATCTTGAGGATATGAGATGAATCTTGATAATATGGAATGAATCTTGAGGTTATGGAATGAATCTTGAGGATATGGAATGAAACTTGAGAATATGGAATGCATCTTGAGGATATGGAATGAATCTTGAGGATATGGAATGAATCTTGAGAATATGGAATGAATCTTGTGGAATGAATCTTGAGGATATGGAATGAAATTTGAGAATATGGAATGAGTCTTGAGGATATGGAATGAGTCTTGAGGATATGGAATGAGTCTTGAGGATATGGAATGAGTCTTGATGATATGGAATGAGTCTTGAGGATATGGAATGAGTCTTGAGGATATGGAATGAGTCTTGATGATATGGAATGAGTCTTGATGATATGGAATGAATCTTGAGGATATGGAATGAATCTTGAGGATATGGAATGAAACTTGAGAATATGGAATGAGTCTTGAGGATATGGAATGAAACTTGAGAATATGGAATGAATCTTGAGGATATGGAATGAAACTTGAGAATATGGAATGAGTCTTGATGATATGGAATGAATCTTTAAAATATGGAATGAATCTTGATAATATGGAATGGATCTTTAAAATATGGAATGAATCTTTATAATATGGAATGAATCTTGAGGATATGAGATGAATCTTGATAATATGGAATGAATCTTGAGGTTATGGAATGAATCTTGAGGATATGGAATGAAACTTGAGAATATGGAATGCATCTTGAGGATATGGAATGAATCTTGAGGATATGGAATGAATCTTGAGAATATGGAATGAATCTTGTGGAATGAATCTTGAGGATATGGAATGAAATTTGAGAATATGGAATGAGTCTTGAGGATATGGAATGAGTCTTGAGGATATGGAATGAGTCTTGATGATATGGAATGAGTCTTGATGATATGGAATGAATCTTGAGGATATGGAATGAATCTTGAGGATATGGAATGAGTCTTGATGATATTGGAATGAATCTTGAGGATATGGAATGAAACTTGAGAATATGGAATGAATCTTGAGGATATGGAATGAATCTTGAGGATATGGAATGAATCTTGAGGATATGGAATGAAACTTGAGAATATGGAATGAATCTTGAGGATATTGAATGAATCTTTAAAATATGGAATGAATCTTGAGGATATGGAATGAGTCTTGAGAATATGGAATGAGTCTTGAGGATATGGAATGAATCTTGAGGATATGGAATGAGTCTTGATGATATGGAATGAGTCTTGATGATATGGAATGATTCTTTAAAATATGGAATGAATCTTGATAATATGGAATGCATCTTTAAAATATGGAATGAATCTTGAGGATATGGAATGAAACTTGAGAATATGGAATGAGTCTTGAGGATATGGAATGAAACTTGAGAATATGGAATGAATCTTGAGGATATGGAATGAAACTTGAGAATATGGAATGAGTCTTGATGATATGGAATGAATCTTTAAAATATGGAATGAATCTTGATAATATGGAATGGATCTTTAAAATATGGAATGAATCTTTATAATATGGAATGAATCTTGAGGATATGAGATGAATCTTGATAATATGGAATGAATCTTGAGGTTATGGAATGAATCTTGAGGATATGGAATGAAACTTGAGAATATGGAATGCATCTTGAGGATATGGAATGAATCTTGAGGATATGGAATGAATCTTGAGAATATGGAATGAATCTTGTGGAATGAATCTTGAGGATATGGAATGAAATTTGAGAATATGGAATGAGTCTTGAGGATATGGAATGAGTCTTGAGGATATGGAATGAGTCTTGATGATATGGAATGAGTCTTGATGATATGGAATGAATCTTGAGGATATGGAATGAATCTTGAGGATATGGAATGAGTCTTGATGATATTGGAATGAATCTTGAGGATATGGAATGAATCTTGAGGATATGGAATGAATCTTGAGGATATGGAATGAAACTTGAGAATATGGAATGAATCTTGAGGATATTGAATGAATCTTTAAAATATGGAATGAATCTTGAGGATATGGAATGAGTCTTGAGAATATGGAATGAGTCTTGAGGATATGGAATGAATCTTGAGGATATGGAATGAGTCTTGATGATATGGAATGATTCTTTAAAATATGGCATGAATCTTGATAATATGGAATGCATCTTTAAAATATGGAATGAATCTTGAGGATATGGAATGAAACTTGAGAATATGGAATGAGTCTTGAGGATATGGAATGAAACTTGAGAATATGGAATGAATCTTGAGGATATGGAATGAAACTTGAGAATATGGAATGAGTCTTGATGATATGGAATGAATCTTTAAAATATGGAATGAATTTTGATAATATGGAATGGATCTTTAAAATATGGAATCAATCTTTATAATATGGAATGAATCTTGAGGATATGAGATGAATCTTGATAATATGGAATGAATCTTGAGGTTATGGAATGAATCTTAAGGGTATGGAATGAAACTTGAGAATATGGAATGCATCTTGAGGATATGGAATGAATCTTGAGGATATGGAATGAATCTTGAGAATATGGAATGAATCTTGTGGAATGAATCTTGAGGATATGGAATGAAATTTGAGAATATGGAATGAGTCTTGAGGATATGGAATGAGTCTTGAGGATATGGAATGAGTCTTGATGATATGGAATGAGTCTTGATGATATGGAATGAATCTTGAGGATATGGAATGAATCTTGAGGATATGGAATGAGTCTTGATGATATTGGAATGAATCTTGAGGATATGGAATGAAACTTGAGAATATGGAATGAATCTTGAGGATATGGAATGAATCTTGAGGATATGGAATGAAACTTGAGAATATGGAATGAGTCTTGATGATATGGAATGAATCTTTAAAATATGGAATGAATCTTGATAATATGGAATGAATCTTTAAAATATGGAATGAATCTTGATAATATGGAATGAATCTTGAGGATATGAGATGAATCTTGATAATATGGAATGAATCTTGAGGATATGGAATGCATTTTGAGGATATGAAATGGAACTTGAGAATATGGAATGAAACTTGAGAATATGGAATGCATCTTGAGGATATGGAATGAATCTTGAGGATATGGAATGAATCTTGAGAATATGAAATGCATCTTGAGGATATGGAATGAATCTTGAGAATATGGAATGCATCTTGAGGATATGGAATGAATCTTGAAGATATGGAATGAATCTTGAGGATATGGAATGAATCTTGTGGAATGAATCTTGAGGATATGGAATGAAATTTGGGAATATGGAATGAGCCTTGAGGATATGGAATGAATCTTGAGGATATGGAATGAATCTTGAGGATATGGAATGAATCTTGAGGATATGGAATGAAACTTGAGAATATGGAATGAATCTTGAGGATATGGAATGAATCTTTAAAATATGGAATGAATCTTGATAATATGGAATGAATCTTGAGAATATGGAAATAGTCTTGAGGATATGGAATGAATCTTGAGGATATGGAATGAATCTTGTGGAATGAATCTTGAGGATATGGAATGAAATTTGAGAATATGGAATGAACCTTGAGGATATGGAATGAATCTTGAGGATATGGAATGAATCTTGAGGATATGGAATGAATCTTGAGAATATGGAATGAGTCTTGAGGATATGGAATGAATCTTGAGGATATGGAATTAAACTTGAGAATATGGAATGCATCTTGAGGATATGGAATGAATCTTGAGGATATGGAATGAATCTTGAGGATATGGAATGAATCTTGTGGAATGAATCTTGAGGATATGGAATGACATTTGAGAATATGGAATGAGTCTTGAGGATATGGAATGAATCTTGAGGATATGGAATGAGTCTTGATGATATGGAATGAGTCTTGATGATATGGAATGAATCTTGAGGATATGGAATGAATCTTGAGAATATGGAATGAATCTTGTGGAATGAATCTTGAGGATATGGAATGAAATTTGAGAATATGGAATGAGCCTTGAGGATATGGAATGAATCTTGAGGATATGGAATGAATCTTGAGGATATGGAATGAATCTTGAGGATATGGAATGAAACTTGAGAATATGGAATGAATCTTGAGGATATGGAATGAATCTTTAAAATATGGAATGAATCTTGATAATATGGAATGAATCTTGAGAATATGGAATGAGTCTTGAGGATATGGAATGAATCTTGAGGATATGGAATGAATCTTGTGGAATGAATCTTGAGGATATGGAATGAATCTTGAGGATATGGAATGAATCTTGAGAATATGGAATGAGTCTTGATGATATGGAAAGAATCTTTAAAATATGGAATGAATCTTGAGGATATGAGATGAATCTTGATAATTGGAATGCATCTTGAGGATATGGAATGCATTTTGAGGATATGGAATGAAACTTGAGAATATGGAATGCATCTTGAGGATATGGAATGAATCTTGAGGATGTGGAATGAATCTTGAGGATATGGAATGAATCTTGTGGAATGAATCTTGAGGATATGGAATGAAATTTGAGAATATGGAATGAGCCTTGAGGATATGGAATGAATCTTGAGGATATGGAATGAATCTTGAGGATATGGAATGAATCTTGAGGATATGGAATGAAACTTGAGAATATGGAATGAATCTTGAGGATATTGAATGAATCTTTAAAATATGGAATGAATCTTGATAATATGGAATGAATCTTGAGAATATGGAATGAGTCTTGAGGATATGGAATGAATCTTGAGGATATGGAATGAATCTTGAGAATATGAAATGAAACTTGAGAATATGGATTGAATCTTGATAATATGGAATGAATCTTGATGATATGGAATGAATCTTGAGGATATGGAATGAATTCTTGAGAATATCGAATGAATCTTGAGAATATGGAATGAATCTTGAGGATATGGAATGAATCTTTAAAATATGGAATGAATCTTGATAATATGGAATGAATCTTGAGAATATGGAATGAGTCTTGAGGATATGGAATGAATCTTGAGGATATGGAATGAAACTTGAGGATATGGAATGAATCTTGAGGATATGGAATGAATCTTGTGGAATGAATCTTGAGGATATGGAATGACATTTGAGAATATGGAATGAGTCTTGAGGAAATGGAATGAATCTTGAGGATATGGAATGAGTCTTGATGATATGGAATGAGTCTTGATGATATGGAATTAATCTTGAGGATATGGAATGAGTCTTGATGATATGGAATGAGTCTTGATGATATGGAATGAATCTTGAGGATATGGAATGAATCTTGAGAATATGGAATGAATCTTGTGGAATGAATCTTGAGGATATGGAATGAAATTTGAGAATATGGAATGAGTCTTGAGGATATGGAATGAATCTTGAGGATATGGAATGAGTCTTGATGATATGGAATGAGTCTTGATGATATGGAATGCATCTTTAAAATATGGAATGAATCTTGAGGATATGGAATGAAACTTGAGAATATGGAATGAGTCTTGAGGATATGGAATGAAACTTGAGAATATGGAATGAATCTTGATAATATGGAATGAATCTTGATGATATGGAATGAATCTTGAGGATATGGAATGAATTCTTGAGAATATCGAATGAATCTTGAGAATATGGAATGAATCTTGAGGATATGGAATGAATCTTTAAAATATGGAATGAATCTTGATAATATGGAATGAATCTTGAGAATATGGAATGAGTCTTGAGGATATGGAATGAATCTTGAGGATATGGAATGAAACTTGAGGATATGGAATGAATCTTGAGGATATGGAATGAATCTTGTGGAATGAATCTTGAGGATATGGAATGACATTTGAGAATATGGAATGAGTCTTGAGGAAATGGAATGAATCTTGAGGATATGGAATGAGTCTTGATGATATGGAATGAGTCTTGATGATATGGAATTAATCTTGAGGATATGGAATGAGTCTTGATGATATGGAATGAGTCTTGATGATATGGAATGAATCTTGAGGATATGGAATGAATCTTGAGAATATGGAATGAATCTTGTGGAATGAATCTTGAGGATATGGAATGAAATTTGAGAATATGGAATGAGTCTTGAGGATATGGAATGAATCTTGAGGATATGGAATGAGTCTTGATGATATGGAATGAGTCTTGATGATATGGAATGCATCTTTAAAATATGGAATGAATCTTGAGGATATGGAATGAAACTTGAGAATATGGAATGAGTCTTGAGGATATGGAATGAAACTTGAGAATATGGAATGAATCTTGAGGATATGGAATGAAACTTGAGAATATGGAATGAGTCTTGATGATATGGAATGAATCTTTAAAATATGGAATGAATCTTGATAATATGGAATGGATCTTTAAAATATGGAATGAATCTTTATAATATGGAATGAATCTTGAGGATATGAGATGAATCTTGATAATATGGAATGAATCTTGAGGTTATGGAATGAATCTTGAGGATATGGAATGAAACTTGAGAATATGGAATGCATCTTGAGGATATGGAATGAATCTTGAGGATATGGAATGAATCTTGAGAATATGGAATGAATCTTGTGGAATGAATCTTGAGGATATGGAATGAAATTTGAGAATATGGAATGAGTCTTGAGGATATGGAATGAGTCTTGAGGATATGGAATGAGTCTTGATGATATGGAATGAGTCTTGATGATATGGAATGAATCTTGAGGATATGGAATGAATCTTGAGGATATGGAATGAGTCTTGATGATATTGGAATGAATCTTGAGGATATGGAATGAAACTTGAGAATATGGAATGAATCTTGAGGATATGGAATGAATCTTGAGGATATGGAATGAAACTTGAGAATATGGAATGAGTCTTGATGATATGGAATGAATCTTTAAAATATGGAATGAATCTTGATAATATGGAATGAATCTTTAAAATATGGAATGATTCTTGATAATATGGAATGAATCTTGAGGATATGAGATGAATCTTGATAATATGGAATGAATCTTGAGGATATGGAATGCATTTTGAGGATATGGAATGGAACTTGAGAATATGGAATGAAACTTGAGAATATGTAATGCATCTTGAGGATATGGAATGAATCTTGAGGATATGGAATGAATCTTGAGAATATGAAATGCATCTTGAGGATATGGAATGAATCTTGAGAATATGGAATGCATCTTGAGGATATGGAATGAATCTTGAAGATATGGAATGAATCTTGAGGATATGGAATGAATCTTGTGGAATGAATCTTGAGGATATGGAATGAAATTTGGGAATATGGAATGAGCCTTGAGGATATGGAATGAATCTTGAGGATATGGAATGAATCTTGAGGATATGAGATGAATCTTGATAATATGGAATGAATCTTGAGGATATGGAATGCATTTTGAGGATATGGAATGAAACTTGAGAATATGGAATGAAACTTGAGAATATGGAATGCATCTTGAGGATATGGAATGAATCTTGAGGATATGAAATGAATCTTGAGAATATAAAATGCATCTTGAGGATATGGAATGAATCTTGAGGATATGAGATGAATCTTGATAATTGGAATGCATCTTGAGGATATGGAATGCATTTTGAGGATATGGAATGAAACTTGAGAATATGGAATGCATCTTGAGGATATGGAATGAATCTTGAGGATGTGGAATGAATCTTGAGGATATGGAATGAATCTTGTGGAATGAATCTTGAGGATATGGAATGAAATTTGAGAATATGGAATGAGTCTTGAGGATATGGAATGAATCTTGAGGATATGGAATGAGTCTTGATGATATGGAATGAGTCTTGATGATATGGAATGCATCTTTAAAATATGGAATGAATCTTGAGGATATGGAATGAAACTTGAGAATATGGAATGAGTCTTGAGGATATGGAATGAAACTTGAGAATATGGAATGAATCTTGAGGATATGGAATGAAACTTGAGAATATGGAATGAGTCTTGATGATATGGAATGAATCTTTAAAATATGGAATGAATCTTGATAATATGGAATGGATCTTTAAAATATGGAATGAATCTTTATAATATGGAATGAATCTTGAGGATATGAGATGAATCTTGATAATATGGAATGAATCTTGAGGTTATGGAATGAATCTTGAGGATATGGAATGAAACTTGAGAATATGGAATGCATCTTGAGGATATGGAATGAATCTTGAGGATATGGAATGAATCTTGAGAATATGGAATGAATCTTGTGGAATGAATCTTGAGGATATGGAATGAAATTTGAGAATATGGAATGAGTCTTGAGGATATGGAATGAGTCTTGAGGATATGGAATGAGTCTTGATGATATGGAATGAGTCTTGATGATATGGAATGAATCTTGAGGATATGGAATGAATCTTGAGGATATGGAATGAGTCTTGATGATATTGGAATGAATCTTGAGGATATGGAATGAAACTTGAGAATATGGAATGAATCTTGAGGATATGGAATGAATCTTGAGGATATGGAATGAAACTTGAGAATATGGAATGAGTCTTGATGATATGGAATGAATCTTTAAAATATGGAATGAATCTTGATAATATGGAATGAATCTTTAAAATATGGAATGATTCTTGATAATATGGAATGAATCTTGAGGATATGAGATGAATCTTGATAATATGGAATGAATCTTGAGGATATGGAATGCATTTTGAGGATATGGAATGGAACTTGAGAATATGGAATGAAACTTGAGAATATGTAATGCATCTTGAGGATATGGAATGAATCTTGAGGATATGGAATGAATCTTGAGAATATGAAATGCATCTTGAGGATATGGAATGAATCTTGAGAATATGGAATGCATCTTGAGGATATGGAATGAATCTTGAAGATATGGAATGAATCTTGAGGATATGGAATGAATCTTGTGGAATGAATCTTGAGGATATGGAATGAAATTTGGGAATATGGAATGAGCCTTGAGGATATGGAATGAATCTTGAGGATATGGAATGAATCTTGAGGATATGAGATGAATCTTGATAATATGGAATGAATCTTGAGGATATGGAATGCATTTTGAGGATATGGAATGAAACTTGAGAATATGGAATGAAACTTGAGAATATGGAATGCATCTTGAGGATATGGAATGAATCTTGAGGATATGAAATGAATCTTGAGAATATAAAATGCATCTTGAGGATATGGAATGAATCTTGAGGATATGAGATGAATCTTGATAATTGGAATGCATCTTGAGGATATGGAATGCATTTTGAGGATATGGAATGAAACTTGAGAATATGGAATGCATCTTGAGGATATGGAATGAATCTTGAGGATGTGGAATGAATCTTGAGGATATGGAATGAATCTTGTGGAATGAATCTTGAGGATATGGAATGAAATTTGAGAATATGGAATGAGCCTTGAGGATATGGAATGAATCTTGAGGATATGGAATGAATCTTGAGGATATGGAATGAATCTTGAGGATATGGAATGAAACTTGAGAATATGGAATGAATCTTGAGGATATTGAATGAATCTTTAAAATATGGAATGAATCTTGATAATATGGAATGAATCTTGAGAATATGGAATGAGTCTTGAGGATATGGAATGAATCTTGAGGATATGGAATGAATCTTGAGAATATGAAATGAAACTTGAGAATATGGATTGAATCTTGATAATATGGAATGAATCTTGAGGATATGGAATGAATCTTGAGGATATGGAATGAATTCTTGAGAATATCGAATGAATCTTGAGAATATGGAATGAATCTTGAGGATATGGAATGAATCTTTAAAATATGGAATGAATCTTGATAATATGGAATGAATCTTGAGAATATGGAATGAGTCTTGAGGATATGGAATGAATCTTGAGGATATGGAATGAAACTTGAGAATATGGAATGCATCTTGAGGATATGGAATGAATCTTGAGGATATGGAATGAATCTTGAGGATATGGAATGAATCTTGTGGAATGAATCTTGAGGATATGGAATGACATTTGAGAATATGGAATGAGTCTTGAGGAAATGGAATGACATTTGAGAATATGGAATGAGTCTTGATGATATGGAATGAGTCTTGATGATATGGAATTAATCTTGAGGATATGGAATGAGTCTTGATGATATGGAATGAGTCTTGATGATATGGAATGAATCTTGAGGATATGGAATGAATCTTGAGAATATGGAATGAATCTTGTGGAATGAATCTTGAGGATATGGAATGAAATTTGAGAATATGGAATGAGTCTTGAGGATATGGAATGAATCTTGAGGATATGGAATGAGTCTTGATGATATGGAATGAGTCTTGATGATATGGAATGATTCTTTAAAATATGGAATGAATCTTGATAATATGGAATGCATCTTTAAAATATGGAATGAATCTTGAGGATATGGAATGAAACTTGAGAATATGGAATGAGTCTTGAGGATATGGAATGAAACTTGAGAATATGGAATGAATCTTGAGGATATGGAATGAAACTTGAGAATATGGAATGAGTCTTGATGATATGGAATGAATCTTTAAAATATGGAATGAATCTTTATAATATGGAATGAATCTTGAGGATATGAGATGAATCTTGATAATATGGAATGAATCTTGAGGTTATGGAATGAATCTTGAGGATATGGAATGAAACTTGAGAATATGGAATGCATCTTGAGGATATGGAATGAATCTTGAGGATATGGAATGAATCTTGAGAATATGGAATGAATCTTGTGGAATGAATCTTGAGGATATGGAATGAAATTTGAGAATATGGAATGAGTCTTGAGGATATGGAATGAGTCTTGAGGATATGGAATGAGTCTTGATGATATGGAATGAGTCTTGATGATATGGAATGAATCTTGAGGATATGGAATGAATCTTGAGGATATGGAATGAGTCTTGATGATATTGGAATGAATCTTGAGGATATGGAATGAAACTTGAGAATATGGAATGAATCTTGAGGATATGGAATGAATCTTGAGGATATGGAATGAATCTTGAGGATATGGAATGAAACTTGAGAATATGGAATGAATCTTGAGGATATTGAATGAATCTTTAAAATATGGAATGAATCTTGAGGATATGGAATGAGTCTTGAGAATATGGAATGAGTCTTGAGGATATGGAATGAATCTTGAGGATATGGAATGAGTCTTGATGATATGGAATGAGTCTTGATGATATGGAATGATTCTTTAAAATATGGAATGAATCTTGATAATATGGAATGCATCTTTAAAATATGGAATGAATCTTGAGGATATGGAATGAAACTTGAGAATATGGAATGAGTCTTGAGGATATGGAATGAAACTTGAGAATATGGAATGAATCTTGAGGATATGGAATGAAACTTGAGAATATGGAATGAGTCTTGAGGATATGGAATGAGTCTTGTGGAATGAATCTTGAGGATATGGAATGAAATTTGAGAATATGGAATGAGTCTTGAGGATATGGAATGAGTCTTGAGGATATGGAATGAGTCTTGATGATATGGAATGAGTCTTGATGATATGGAATGAATCTTGAGGATATGGAATGAATCTTGAGGATATGGAATGAGTCTTGATGATATTGGAATGAATCTTGAGGATATGGAATGAAACTTGAGAATATGGAATGAATCTTGAGGATATGGAATGAATCTTGAGGATATGGAATGAATCTTGAGGATATGGAATGAAACTTGAGAATATGGAATGAATCTTGAGGATATTGAATGAATCTTTAAAATATGGAATGAATCTTGAGGATATGGAATGAGTCTTGAGAATATGGAATGAGTCTTGAGGATATGGAATGAATCTTGAGGATATGGAATGAGTCTTGATGATATGGAATGAGTCTTGATGATATGGAATGATTCTTTAAAATATGGAATGAATCTTGATAATATGGAATGCATCTTTAAAATATGGAATGAATCTTGAGGATATGGAATGAAACTTGAGAATATGGAATGAGTCTTGAGGATATGGAATGAAACTTGAGAATATGGAATGAATCTTGAGGATATGGAATGAAACTTGAGAATATGGAATGAGTCTTGATGATATGGAATGAATCTTTAAAATATGGAATGAATCTTGATAATATGGAATGGATCTTTAAAATATGGAATGAATCTTTATAATATGGAATGAATCTTGAGGATATGAGATGAATCTTGATAATATGGAATGAATCTTGAGGTTATGGAATGAATCTTGAGGATATGGAATGAAACTTGAGAATATGGAATGCATCTTGAGGATATGGAATGAATCTTGAGGATATGGAATGAATCTTGAGAATATGGAATGAATCTTGTGGAATGAATCTTGAGGATATGGAATGAAATTTGAGAATATGGAATGAGTCTTGAGGATATGGAATGAGTCTTGAGGATATGGAATGAGTCTTGATGATATGGAATGAGTCTTGATGATATGGAATGAATCTTGAGGATATGGAATGAATCTTGAGGATATGGAATGAAACTTGAGAATATGGAATGAGTCTTGAGGATATGGAATGAAACTTGAGAATATGGAATGAATCTTGAGGATATGGAATGAAACTTGAGAATATGGAATGAGTCTTGATGATATGGAATGAATCTTTAAAATATGGAATGAATCTTGATAATATGGAATGGATCTTTAAAATATGGAATGAATCTTTATAATATGGAATGAATCTTGAGGATATGAGATGAATCTTGATAATATGGAATGAATCTTGAGGTTATGGAATGAATCTTGAGGATATGGAATGAAACTTGAGAATATGGAATGCATCTTGAGGATATGGAATGAATCTTGAGGATATGGAATGAATCTTGAGAATATGGAATGAATCTTGTGGAATGAATCTTGAGGATATGGAATGAAATTTGAGAATATGGAATGAGTCTTGAGGATATGGAATGAGTCTTGAGGATATGGAATGAGTCTTGATGATATGGAATGAGTCTTGATGATATGGAATGAATCTTGAGGATATGGAATGAATCTTGAGGATATGGAATGAGTCTTGATGATATTGGAATGAATCTTGAGGATATGGAATGAAACTTGAGAATATGGAATGAATCTTGAGGATATGGAATGAATCTTGAGGATATGGAATGAATCTTGAGGATATGGAATGAAACTTGAGAATATGGAATGAATCTTGAGGATATTGAATGAATCTTTAAAATATGGAATGAATCTTGAGGATATGGAATGAGTCTTGAGAATATGGAATGAGTCTTGAGGATATGGAATGAATCTTGAGGATATGGAATGAGTCTTGATGATATGGAATGAGTCTTGATGATATGGAATGATTCTTTAAAATATGGAATGAATCTTGATAATATGGAATGCATCTTTAAAATATGGAATGAATCTTGAGGATATGGAATGAAACTTGAGAATATGGAATGAGTCTTGAGGATATGGAATGAAACTTGAGAATATGGAATGAATCTTGAGGATATGGAATGAAACTTGAGAATATGGAATGAGTCTTGATGATATGGAATGAATCTTTAAAATATGGAATGAATCTTGATAATATGGAATGGATCTTTAAAATATGGAATGAATCTTTATAATATGGAATGAATCTTGAGGATATGAGATGAATCTTGATAATATGGAATGAATCTTGAGGTTATGGAATGAATCTTGAGGATATGGAATGAAACTTGAGAATATGGAATGCATCTTGAGGATATGGAATGAATCTTGAGGATATGGAATGAATCTTGAGAATATGGAATGAATCTTGTGGAATGAATCTTGAGGATATGGAATGAAATTTGAGAATATGGAATGAGTCTTGAGGATATGGAATGAGTCTTGAGGATATGGAATGAGTCTTGATGATATGGAATGAGTCTTGATGATATGGAATGAATCTTGAGGATATGGAATGAATCTTGAGGATATGGAATGAGTCTTGATGATATTGGAATGAATCTTGAGGATATGGAATGAATCTTGAGGATATGGAATGAATCTTGAGGATATGGAATGAAACTTGAGAATATGGAATGAATCTTGAGGATATTGAATGAATCTTTAAAATATGGAATGAATCTTGAGGATATGGAATGAGTCTTGAGAATATGGAATGAGTCTTGAGGATATGGAATGAATCTTGAGGATATGGAATGAGTCTTGATGATATGGAATGATTCTTTAAAATATGGCATGAATCTTGATAATATGGAATGCATCTTTAAAATATGGAATGAATCTTGAGGATATGGATTGAAACTTGAGAATATGGAATGAGTCTTGAGGATATGGAATGAAACTTGAGAATATGGAATGAATCTTGAGGATATGGAATGAAACTTGAGAATATGGAATGAGTCTTGATGATATGGAATGGATCTTTAAAATATGGAATGAATTTTGATAATATGGAATGGATCTTTAAAATATGGAATCAATCTTTATAATATGGAATGAATCTTGAGGATATGAGATGAATCTTGATAATATGGAATGAATCTTGAGGTTATGGAATGAATCTTGAGGATATGGAATGAAACTTGAGAATATGGAATGCATCTTGAGGATATGGAATGAATCTTGAGGATATGGAATGAATCTTGAGAATATGGAATGAATCTTGTGGAATGAATCTTGAGGATATGGAATGAAATTTGAGAATATGGAATGACTCTTGAGGATATGGAATGAGTCTTGAGGATATGGAATGAGTCTTGATGATATGGAATGAGTCTTGATGATATGGAATGAATCTTGAGGATATGGAATGAATCTTGAGGATATGGAATGAGTCTTGATGATATTGGAATGAATCTTGAGGATATGGAATGAAACTTGAGAATATGGAATGAATCTTGAGGATATGGAATGAATCTTGAGGATATGGAATGAAACTTGAGAATATGGAATGAGTCTTGATGATATGGAATGAATCTTTAAAATATGGAATGAATCTTGATAATATGGAATGAATCTTTAAAATATGGAATGAATCTTGATAATATGGAATGAATCTTGAGGATATGAGATGAATCTTGATAATATGGAATGAATCTTGAGGATATGGAATGCATTTTGAGGATATGAAATGGAACTTGAGAATATGGAATGAAACTTGAGAATATGGAATGCATCTTGAGGATATGGAATGAATCTTGAGGATATGGAATGAATCTTGAGAATATGAAATGCATCTTGAGGATATGGAATGAATCTTGAGAATATGGAATGCATCTTGAGGATATGGAATGAATCTTGAAGATATGGAATGAATCTTGAGGATATGGAATGAATCTTGTGGAATGAATCTTGAGGATATGGAATGAAATTTGGGAATATGGAATGAGCCTTGAGGATATGGAATGAATCTTGAGGATATGGAATGAATCTTGAGGATATGGAATTAATCTTGAGGATATGGAATGAAACTTGAGAATATGGAATGAATCTTGAGGATATGGAATGAATCTTTAAAATATGGAATGAATCTTGATAATATGGAATGAATCTTGAGAATATGGAAATAGTCTTGAGGATATGGAATGAATCTTGAGGATATGGAATGAATCTTGTGGAATGAATCTTGAGGATATGGAATGAAATTTGAGAATATGGAATGAGCCTTGAGGATATGGAATGAATCTTGAGGATATGGAATGAATCTTGAGGATATGGAATGAATCTTGAGAATATGGAATGAGTCTTGAGGATATGGAATGAATCTTGAGGATATGGAATTAAACTTGAGAATATGGAATGCATCTTGAGGATATGGAATGAATCTTGAGGATATGGAATGAATCTTGAGGATATGGAATGAATCTTGTGGAATGAATCTTGAGGATATGGAATGACATTTGAGAATATGGAATGAGTCTTGAGGATATGGAATGAATCTTGAGGATATGGAATGAGTCTTGATGATATGGAATGAGTCTTGATGATATGGAATGAATCTTGAGGATATGGAATGAATCTTGAGAATATGGAATGAATCTTGTGGAATGAATCTTGAGGATATGGAATGAAATTTGAGAATATGGAATGAGCCTTGAGGATATGGAATGAATCTTGAGGATATGGAATGAATCTTGAGGATATGGAATGAATCTTGAGGATATGGAATGAAACTTGAGAATATGGAATGAATCTTGAGGATATGGAATGAATCTTTAAAATATGGAATGAATCTTGATAATATGGAATGAATCTTGAGAATATGGAATGAGTCTTGAGGATATGGAATGAATCTTGAGGATATGGAATGAATCTTGTGGAATGAATCTTGAGGATATGGAATGAATCTTGAGGATATGGAATGAATCTTGAGAATATGGAATGAGTCTTGATGATATGGAAAGAATCTTTAAAATATGGAATGAATCTTGAGGATATGAGATGAATCTTGATAATTGGAATGCATCTTGAGGATATGGAATGCATTTTGAGGATATGGAATGAAACTTGAGAATATGGAATGCATCTTGAGGATATGGAATGAATCTTGAGGATGTGGAATGAATCTTGAGGATATGGAATGAATCTTGTGGAATGAATCTTGAGGATATGGAATGAAATTTGAGAATATGGAATGAGCCTTGAGGATATGGAATGAATCTTGAGGATATGGAATGAATCTTGAGGATATGGAATGAATCTTGAGGATATGGAATGAAACTTGAGAATATGGAATGAATCTTGAGGATATTGAATGAATCTTTAAAATATGGAATGAATCTTGATAATATGGAATGAATCTTGAGAATATGGAATGAGTCTTGAGGATATGGAATGAATCTTGAGGATATGGAATGAATCTTGAGAATATGAAATGAAACTTGAGAATATGGATTGAATCTTGATAATATGGAATGAATCTTGAGGATATGGAATGAATCTTGAGGATATGGAATGAATTCTTGAGAATATCGAATGAATCTTGAGAATATGGAATGAATCTTGAGGATATGGAATGAATCTTTAAAATATGGAATGAATCTTGATAATATGGAATGAATCTTGAGAATATGGAATGAGTCTTGAGGATATGGAATGAATCTTGAGGATATGGAATGAAACTTGAGGATATGGAATGAATCTTGAGGATATGGAATGAATCTTGTGGAATGAATCTTGAGGATATGGAATGACATTTGAGAATATGGAATGAGTCTTGAGGAAATGGAATGAATCTTGAGGATATGGAATGAGTCTTGATGATATGGAATGAGTCTTGATGATATGGAATTAATCTTGAGGATATGGAATGAGTCTTGATGATATGGAATGAGTCTTGATGATATGGAATGAATCTTGAGGATATGGAATGAATCTTGAGAATATGGAATGAATCTTGTGGAATGAATCTTGAGGATATGGAATGAAATTTGAGAATATGGAATGAGTCTTGAGGATATGGAATGAATCTTGAGGATATGGAATGAGTCTTGATGATATGGAATGAGTCTTGATGATATGGAATGCATCTTTAAAATATGGAATGAATCTTGAGGATATGGAATGAAACTTGAGAATATGGAATGAGTCTTGAGGATATGGAATGAAACTTGAGAATATGGAATGAATCTTGAGGATATGGAATGAAACTTGAGAATATGGAATGAGTCTTGATCATATGGAATGAATCTTTAAAATATGGAATGAATCTTGATAATATGGAATGGATCTTTAAAATATGGAATGAATCTTTATAATATGGAATGAATCTTGAGGATATGAGATGAATCTTGATAATATGGAATGAATCTTGAGGTTATGGAATGAATCTTGAGGATATGGAATGAAACTTGAGAATATGGAATGCATCTTGAGGATATGGAATGAATCTTGAGGATATGGAATGAATCTTGAGAATATGGAATGAATCTTGTGGAATGAATCTTGAGGATATGGAATGAAATTTGAGAATATGGAATGAGTCTTGAGGATATGGAATGAGTCTTGAGGATATGGAATGAGTCTTGATGATATGGAATGAGTCTTGATGATATGGAATGAATCTTGAGGATATGGAATGAATCTTGAGGATATGGAATGAGTCTTGATGATATTGGAATGAATCTTGAGGATATGGAATGAAACTTGAGAATATGGAATGAATCTTGAGGATATGGAATGAATCTTGAGGATATGGAATGAAACTTGAGAATATGGAATGAGTCTTGATGATATGGAATGAATCTTTAAAATATGGAATGAATCTTGATAATATGGAATGAATCTTTAAAATATGGAATGATTCTTGATAATATGGAATGAATCTTGAGGATATGAGATGAATCTTGATAATATGGAATGAATCTTGAGGATATGGAATGCATTTTGAGGATATGGAATGGAACTTGAGAATATGGAATGAAACTTGAGAATATGGAATGCATCTTGAGGATATGGAATGAATCTTGAGGATATGGAATGAATCTTGAGAATATGAAATGCATCTTGAGGATATGGAATGAATCTTGAGAATATGGAATGCATCTTGAGGATATGGAATGAATCTTGAAGATATGGAATGAATCTTGAGGATATGGAATGAATCTTGTGGAATGAATCTTGAGGATATGGAATGAAATTTGGGAATATGGAATGAGCCTTGAGGATATGGAATGAATCTTGAGGATATGGAATGAATCTTGAGGATATGGAATGAAACTTGAGAACATGGAATGAATCTTGAGGATATGGAATGAATCTTTAAAATATGGAATGAATCTTGATAATATGGAATGAATCTTGAGAATATGGAAATAGTCTTGAGGATATGGAATGAATCTTGAGGATATGGAATGAATCTTGTGGAATGAATCTTGAGGATATGGAATGAAATTTGAGAATATGGAATGAGCCTTGAGGATATGGAATGAATCTTGAGGATATGGAATGAATCTTGAGGATATGGAATGAATCTTGAGAATATGGAATGAGTCTTGAGGATATGGAATGAATCTTGAGGATATGGAATTAAACTTGAGAATATGGAATGCATCTTGAGGATATGGAATGAATCTTGAGGATATGGAATGAATCTTTAAAATATGGAATGAATCTTGATAATATGGAATGAATCTTGAGAATATGGAAATAGTCTTGAGGATATGGAATGAATCTTGAGGATATGGAATGAATCTTGTGGAATGAATCTTGAGGATATGGAATGAAATTTGAGAATATGGAATGAGCCTTGAGGATATGGAATGAATCTTGAGGATATGGAATGAATCTTGAGGATATGGAATGAATCTTGAGAATATGGAATGAGTCTTGAGGATATGGAATGAATCTTGAGGATATGGAATTAAACTTGAGAATATGGAATGCATCTTGAGGATATGGAATGAATCTTGAGGATATGGAATGAATCTTGAGGATATGGAATGAATCTTGTGGAATGAATCTTGAGGATATGGAATGACATTTGAGAATATGGAATGAGTCTTGAGGATATGGAATGAATCTTGAGGATATGGAATGAGTCTTGATGATATGGAATGAGTCTTGATGATATGGAATGAATCTTGAGGATATGGAATGAATCTTGAGAATATGGAATGAATCTTGTGGAATGAATCTTGAGGATATGGAATGAAATTTGAGAATATGGAATGAGCCTTGAGGATATGGAATGAATCTTGAGGATATGGAATGAATCTTGAGGATATGGAATGAATCTTGAGGATATGGAATGAAACTTGAGAATATGGAATGAATCTTGAGGATATGGAATGAATCTTTAAAATATGGAATGAATCTTGATAATATGGAATGAATCTTGAGAATATGGAATGAGTCTTGAGGATATGGAATGAATCTTGAGGATATGGAATGAATCTTGTGGAATGAATCTTGAGGATATGGAATGAATCTTGAGGATATGGAATGAATCTTGAGAATATGGAATGAGTCTTGATGATATGGAAAGAATCTTTAAAATATGGAATGAATCTTGAGGATATGGAATGAATCTTTAAAATATGGAATGAATCTTGATAATATGGAATGAATCTTGAGGATATGAGATGAATCTTGATAATATGGAATGAATCTTGAGGATATGGAATGCATTTTGAGGATATGGAATGAAACTTGAGAATATGGAATGAAACTTGAGAATATGGAATGCATCTTGAGGATATGGAATGAATCTTGAGGATATGGAATGAATCTTGAGAATATAAAATGCATCTTGAGGATATGGAATGAATCTTGAGGATATGAGATGAATCTTGATAATTGGAATGCATCTTGAGGATATGGAATGCATTTTGAGGATATGGAATGAAACTTGAGAATTTGGAATGCATCTTGAGGATATGGAATGAATCTTGAGGATGTGGAATGAATTTTGAGGATATGGAATGAATCTTGTGGAATGAATCTTGAGGATATGGAATGAAATTTGAGAATATGGAATGAGCCTTGAGGATATGGAATGAATCTTGAGGATATGGAATGAATCTTGAGGATATGGAATGAATCTTGAGGATATGGAATGAAACTTGAGAATATGGAATAAATCTTGAGGATATTGAATGAATCTTTAAAATATGGAATGAATCTTGATAATATGGAATGAATCTTGAGAATATGGAATGAGTCTTGAGGATATGGAATGAATCTTGAGGATATGGAATGAATCTTGAGGATATGGAATGAATCTTGAGGATATGGAATGAATCTTGAGGATATGGAATGAATTCTTGAGAATATCGAATGAATCTTGAGAATATGGAATGAATCTTGAGGATATGGAATGAATCTTTAAAATATGGAATGAATCTTGATAATATGGAATGAATCTTGAGAATATGGAATGAGTCTTGAGGATATGGAATGAATCTTGAGGATATGGAATGAAACTTGAGAATATGGAATGCATCTTGAGGATATGGAATGAATCTTGAGGATATGGAATGAATCTTGAGGATATGGAATGAATCTTGTGGAATGAATCTTGAGGATATGGAATGACATTTGAGAATATGGAATGAGTCTTGAGGAAATGGAATGAATCTTGAGGATATGGAATGAGTCTTGATGATATGGAATGAGTCTTGATGATATGGAATGAATCTTGAGGATATGGAATGAATCTTGAGAATATGGAATGAATCTTGTGGAATGAATCTTGAGGATATGGAATGAAACTTGAGGATATGGAATGAATCTTGAGGATATGGAATGAAACTTGAGAATATGGAATGAGTCTTGATGATATGGAAAGAATCTTTAAAATATGGAATGAATCTTGAGGATATGGAATGAATCTTTAAAATATGGAATGAATCTCCATTCTTGAGGATATGGAATGAATCTTGAGAATATGGAATGAATCTTGTGGAATGAATCTTGAGGATATGGAATGAAATTTGAGAATATGGAATGAGCCTTGAGGATATGGAATGAATCTTGAGGATATGGAATGAATCTTGAGGATATGGAATGAATCTTGAGGATATGGAATGAAATTTGAGAATATGGAATGAATCTTGAGGATATGGAATGAATCTTGAGAATATGGAATGAATCTTTATAATATGGAATGAATCTTGAGTATATGACATGAATCTTGATAATATGGAATGAATCTTGAGGATATGGAATGCATTTTGAGGATATGGAATGGAACTTGAGAATATGGAATGAAACTTGAGAATATGGAATGCATCTTGAGGATATGGAATGAATCTTGAGGATATGGAATGAATCTTGAGAATATGAAATGAGTCTTGAGGATATGGAATGAATCTTGAGGATATGGAATGAGTCTTGATGATATGGAATGAGTCTTGATGATATGGAATTAATCTTGAGGATATGGAATGAGTCTTGATGATATGGAATGAGTCTTGATGATATGGAATGAATCTTGAGGATATGGAATGAATCTTGAGAATATGGAATGAATCTTGTGGAATGAATCTTGAGGATATGGAATGAAATTTGAGAATATGGAATGAGTCTTGAGGATATGGAATGAATCTTGAGGATATGGAATGAGTCTTGATGATATGGAATGAGTCTTGATGATATGGAATGAATCTTTAAAATATGGAATGAATCTTGATAATATGGAATGCATCTTTAAAATATGGAATGAATCTTGAGGATATGGAATGAAACTTGAGAATATGGAATGAGTCTTGAGGATATGGAATGAAACTTGAGAATATGGAATGAATCTTGAGGATATGGAATGAAACTTGAGAATATGGAATGAGTCTTGATGATATGGAATGAATCTTTAAAATATGGAATGAATCTTGATAATATGGAATGGATCTTTAAAATATGGAATGAATCTTTATAATATGGAATGAATCTTGAGGATATGAGATGAATCTTGATAATATGGAATGAATCTTGAGAATATGGAATGAATCTTGAGGATATGGAATGAAACTTGAGAATATGGAATGCATCTTTAGGATATGGAATGAATCTTGAGGATATGGAATGAATCTTGAGAATATGGAATGAATCTTGTGGAATGAATCTTGAGGATATGGAATGAAATTTGAGAATATGGAATGAGTCTTGAGGATATGGAATGAGTCTTGAGGATATGGAATGAGTCTTGATGATATGGAATGAGTCTTGATGATATGGAATGAATCTTGAGGATATGGAATGAATCTTGAGGATATGGAATGAGTCTTGATGATATTGGAATGAATCTTGAGGATATGGAATGAAACTTGAGAATATGGAATGAATCTTGAGGATATGGAATGAATCTTGAGGATATGGAATGAAACTTGAGAATATGGAATGAGTCTTGATGATATGGAATGAATCTTTATAATATGGAATGAATCTTGATAATATGGAATGAATCTTTAAAATATGGAATGAATCTTGATAATATGGAATGAATCTTGAGGATATTAGATGAATCTTGATAATATGGAATGAATCTTGAGAATATGGAATGCATCTTGAGGATATGGAATGAAACTTGAGAATATGGAATGCATCTTGAGGATATGGAATGAATCTTGAGGATATGGAATGAATCTTGAGAATATGAAATGCATCTTGAGGATATGGAATGAATCTTGAGAATATGGAATGCATCTTGAGGATATGGAATGAATCTTGAGGATATGGAATGAATCTTGTGGAATGAATCTTGAGGATATGGAATGACATTTGAGAATATGGAATGAGTCTTGAGGAAATGGAATGAATCTTGAGGATATGGAATGAGTCTTGATGATATGGAATGAGTCTTGATGATATGGAATTAATCTTGAGGATATGGAATGAGTCTTGATGATATGGAATGAGTCTTGATGATATGGAATGAATCTTGAGGATATGGAATGAATCTTGAGAATATGGAATGAATCTTGTGGAATGAATCTTGAGGATATGGAATGAAATTTGAGAATATGGAATGAGTCTTGAGGATATGGAATGAATCTTGAGGATATGGAATGAGTCTTGATGATATGGAATGAGTCTTGATGATATGGAATGCATCTTTAAAATATGGAATGAATCTTGAGGATATGGAATGAAACTTGAGAATATGGAATGAGTCTTGAGGATATGGAATGAAACTTGAGAATATGGAATGAATCTTGAGGATATGGAATGAAACTTGAGAATATGGAATGAGTCTTGATGATATGGAATGAATCTTTAAAATATGGTGTTACAACCCGGAGTGGGGTAGGGGTAAAGGAAGTAACATTTGAGCCGATGTTATCAGGCAATCACTTGTTTATTAATTAGTGATTGAAATTAAAGCAATATAACACATACAATGGATGGAATTAGTACAACTGAAAACGAGGGTTTAGGGGTGGCCGAAACGGAGGAAACAAAAAGGCACACACCCTAGCCCTGAACGAGCCTAACCAGCAGACAACTCAAACAACTGTTCTACTCACAGCAAAATATACTAAACACGAGTACCTCAAACTAGTTAACAGCTAATATTACAATCTAAAGTCCACTGACTCCAGTGGACTTATACACAGGTTCTAGTTAACAGTTTCCACACACACAGTCGAGAGGCACGGGGAACAGATCAAATGAAATCACTGCCCGCCTTGGTCTGGTCACAGCTGGCCTTTAATTATTTCCCCCTCGGCCCAGCCGGCTGGTGATTGGCTAATCACTTGTGTCGTGGCAGAGGCAGGACCACAAACGGCGGGAAACAAAGGGCATCCCCCTGAGAGCGTTCCGGAGGCGTGGCCCCGAAGGGAATCTCCAAGACGTGACGTCGTCTTGGAGCGACGGGACAGCTGGACGCACCAAGAGAAAAAGAACACAGGGAACAGCGCCGCACAGCAACATACAACAATACAATACTAACAATACCGAACGGTCACCTCGGCGACCGTAACACCCCCCCACATAAATACAAACCCACCGGAGTTGTCACAACCTCACATCCAACCAATACTCCTTACCCTCTGGACAAGGCGTCGGCCACAATATTTTCTGAACCCTTTTTATGTTTAATCACAAGGTTGCGTTCCTGTACCAGCAGGGCCCAGCGCATGAGCCGCTGGTTGTGGTTATACATCCGCGACAAGAACACGAGCGGATTGTGATCTGTGTAAATCACCAGGGGCAGAGTACAGGAACCGAGGTATACATCAAAGTGTTGCAACGACCACAACAACGCTAACGTCTCTTTCTCAATCGTGGAATAGTTGAACTGATGCTGGTTAAATTTTCTCGAAAAATAACTGACAGGGTGCTCTATCCCATCTGCATCCTCCTGCATTAACACAGCCCCTGCGCCCACGGCGCTTGCGTCTACCTCCAACTTAAAAGGTCGGGCAAAATCGGGGGCAGCGAGGACCGGCGCGTGACACAAAAGGGATTTTACACTTTCAAATGCACGCTGGCACTCCGGAGTCCATTTAAACTCTACCTTGGGACTCGTGAGACTAGTCAGTGGGTGGACCACGGCAGAAAAGTTCCTACAGAAGCTTCTGTAGTACCCTGCCATGCCGAGGAAACGCCGCAATGCACGTCGGGTGCTTAGAACGGGGAACTCGGCTATCGCACTAACTTTAGCCTCGATGGGCCGGACCTCACCCTGACCCACTTGACGACCCAAATACGTGACGGTGCCTTTCCCGAACTCACATTTGGCTAAGTTCAGCTTGAGAGAGGCCCGCGCAAGACGACTGAGCCCTTCAGTTAAGCTGAGCAAGTGTTCAGACCAGGAAGAAGAGTAAACCATCAGGTCATCGAGATATGCGTTGCAGTTGGCCACACCAGCCAGAACAGTGTTTACTAACCGCTGGAAAGTGGCAGGAGCGTTGCACATACCAAACGCCATGACAGTGTACTGAAGAAAGTGGTCTGGTGTTACAAAGGCGGAGATTTCTGACGCGCGCTTAGTCAGCGGCACCTGCCAGTAACCTTTAAGTAAATCCAATTTTGTGACAAATTTAGCAGTGCCTAAATTATCCACGCAATCCTCCATCCGCGGCAACGGATATGAGTCGGGTACGGTGACGGCGTTTACTTTACGAAAATCAGTAATGAACCTGGGTGAACCATCTGATTTAGCCTCCAGCAAACAGGGGGAGCTCCACGAACTAGTGCTGGGCTTGGCCAGGCCATTTTCCAACAGATATCTTACCTCTTTTTTCATCAGCTCTCTTTTAATCTGGTTAACACGATAAGAGTGCTGCTTAATTGATCGGGCATCTTTTACATCTATGTCATGTTCTAGTACCGTGGTACGAGTGGGAACATCACCAAAAAGACACGGATACTCAGCTACTAAGTTAACAATGTCCTGCTGCTGTTCTGCGTTCAGATGATTAAGCAGATGTGGTAACTCTTTCAGCATCTCTGAATTTGGTAACCGCGCACTGTGCTGTGAGGAGGGGCGTACAGCCAAGCCATCCTCGTCACCAGGACTTTTTTCGGCTACAATGAGCGCGGAGCAACCACTTACCGGAGAGGGGTCATGTCTTGGGGAGCGAGTTCTCACGTCACGAGAGTGATACATTTTTAACATGTTCACATGGCAAACACGAGTTTTGCGCTTTCGGTCAGGAGTATTTATCACGTAGTCTGTCTCACTAAGTTTCTTTTGGATACTATACGGTCCGGAAAAACGCGCAGAGAGGGAAGAGCCCGGAATGGGTAACAGAGCCAACACTTGGTCACCCACTTCAAAGTGTCTGGCAACAGCGGATCGGTCGAACTGTTTTTTCATCTCCACCTGGGAGCTGGCGAGTGCGTCTCTCGCCAAACTACGAGCGTGATGCAAACGGTCACGGAATCTACTTACGTAGTCAAGCACATTACTCTCCTCGGACAACTCAGCCACGAGGAATCTATCTTTCAGCACCTTTAAAGGGCCGCGAACGGCGTGCCCAAAAACAAGCTCCCCTGGGCTGAATCCTAGAGATTCCTGTACGGATTCACGGGCGGCAAACAACGCAAACGGAATACCCTCATCCCAGCTTTTGTCTGACTCCAGACAGTATTTACGCAGCATGGATTTCAAGGTCTGATGCCAACGCTCCAGCGCGCCCTGTGACTCTGGGTGGTAGGCACTGGAGATCACATGTTTTACCCCTAAGGACTGAAGAATCTGTCCGAAGAGCTTGGATTTAAAATTGGTGCCTTGATCAGTCTGTACTACTTTTGGTAGACCAAAGGTAGTGAAAAACTTGGTCAGCGCTTTAACTATGGAACTGGATGTTATTTGGCGCAGCGGCACTGCTTCAGGGAACCGAGTGGAGGCGCACATAATGGTAAGTAGATACTGATTACCTGACTTCGACTTCGGTAGTGGCCCAACACAGTCTACTATGACTCTCTCAAATGGTTCACCGATAGCAGGTATCGGGCGCAGCGGTGCCGGCGGGATGGTCTGGTTTGGCTTACCTGCTAATTGACAAACATGACAAGTGCGACAATGGTTAACGACCTCAGATTTTAACCCTGGCCAGAAGAAGTGTTTCAGAATGAGGTTGTACGTCTTGTTAACTCCCAAATGCCCAGCCCACGGGCTTTCGTGTGCTAGAGTTAAAACATGCCCACGATAACTAACAGGAACAACAATTTGGTGGATGACATTCCACTCCACTCCAGCAGTTATCGTGGGAGACCATTTACGCATGAGAATGTCATCGTCCACATAATACTGGGCATCAGGGTTACTGGATGCATCACTTACCGTGGCAGACAAACATTTCCTCAGGCTTTTGTCTGCCCTTTGAGCAGCGATGAGCCGCTCCCGAGTTACAGGCAGCCGGAGCTCAGGAGATGCGGTGCTAATATTTACCTGTTCTTTTACCTCCTTAGGAGGAGAATGGGACGTCACAATGGCGTCTAGTTCGGTCTCACCTGCAAGGACTTTCAACAGCACACTGTCGGTTAGATCAACATCATTACTCCTGTCACTCTCTGCAGCACGCTTCTGTTTTTGAGCGCGCGTAATTACGCACGACGGGAACAAAGCCAGCAGCTCCGACTCATC
Organism: Sebastes fasciatus; assembly: GCF_043250625.1. Classification (NCBI taxonomy): domain Eukaryota; kingdom Metazoa; phylum Chordata; class Actinopteri; order Perciformes; family Sebastidae; genus Sebastes; species Sebastes fasciatus. Next base: position 8,513,820 of record NC_133800.1, read on the forward strand.
ACTGTTAGCGGCGAGTCTTGGGCTGACAGAGAGTATCGGTGCCCTGTCTAACACCTCAAGCGTAGGCGTCACCTTACCCCCGGCAATGTCATTCCCCATTAACATTACGATGCCACGGATTGGCAACGCCGGGCAGACCGCTACCGGGAAGAAACCGCTTATTAATTTGGACTGCACATGCACCCGGTGCACTGGCCGCGGAACACAACCCATTTCGATTCCACTGAGCATCGTACTGTAGCCACACGCCGATTGCTCTGAAAATGGTAACGATTTTGCAATTATAACAGACTGGGAACCCCCGGTGTCGCGCAAAATCTGTATGGGACGCTGATCACCTGGCGCGCCGGTTAGCGACACTAAGCCCTCCATAATAAACGGCCTGAAGCAGGGATCAGGACTATCATCATCACACGGGTCTGTGGGATTTCCAATACGCCCTGATTTAATTAAGCCGATGCCTTTAGGCTGGCGCACAGCCGGAGACGGCTGCTGCTCCTCCTTACGTTTCAATAACAAACAATTTGCAATGACGTGTCCGGCCTTGTGGCAGTAGTAACACTCCCTCTCCTCTCTGCGCACGAGAGGAGCTCTGCTAGGACCTCTATCAACAGAGGCAGCGGGAACGAAACGAGGCCTGTCAGAAAAAGAGGACGAAGTGAACGTAACCTTGTGTGTAAGCATATACTCATCCGCCATAACAGCTGCAGCAGACAGAGTGTTTACTTTCTGCTCATTCAAATGCACAACCATGCGCTCAGGCAAACAATTTTTAAACTCTTCCAACAACATTAACTCACGAAGGGCAGAAAAATCATTACATTCCTTAGCGGAACACCATTTGTCAAAGAGACCTCCCTTATCCCTCGCAAACTCCACATAAGTTTGGGTGGCGGACTTTTTCTGGGCTCTAAATTTTTGCCTATAAGCCTCTGGCACCAATTCATAGGCGCGCAGAATGGCGGCTTTCACAGTGTCATAATCTTTACTAGCCTCAAGAGGGAGCGCTGCTACTACCTCTTGGGCTTTACCAGATAACCTACATTGTAGTAGTAGGGACCACATCTCAACAGGCCATTTAAGAGCCAGCGCAATGCGCTCAAAGGCGCTAAAGTAACAGTCCACTTCGGTTTCTCGGAACTGTGGGACTAAAGTGATGTTTTTACTAATGTCAAAAGCTCTTGGTGAATAACTAGCGAGCATTGAGGGTGAGCCAGCTGACGCAGAAGCTGCCTCTGCCGTAAGAGTTTCCCTCTGTAAATCAATCTCCATCTGACGTAACCTTACGTCTTTATCTGCCTCTATCTCCAGTTTTTTAACTTGCAGGCGGAAGTCAAGCTCTGCCTGACGTTCCTGCGCATGAGTCTGAGCCTCGAGGTGGAGACGAGCAAGGCGTACTTTTAAACGTGCCTCGTCTCGAGATCCTGCAGAACCAGGCGATAGGGGATCGTATCGAGGGAGAGTAACCGGCGTCTTAACCCGGCCCTCCGCCTCGAAGGCAATACCCGGGGCTGGTTTCGGCTCTCGCTCAGCCACAGTACTGGGAGTTCCACCCTCAGCCAGAGCGACTTCCTCCTGCATACTGGACTCTGCAGGCGCCAACATCTCAATCACCCTCAGCTCAACAAGTTTATTCACCACTAACTGCTTTAGCTCTTTCTTAATTAGCTGCCTCGATGCCGAGAAACTGAAGTGGCTGGCAATTTCTAACAGGTCGTCCTTTCTACACAGCGCAAGTTGATCACGGGTGGGGGTTTGAAGAAAACGCTCCAAATTGAACGCCATAGTACCCCCGGTGCAAACAATCAATCAATTAATTTAAACAAGTAATTCTCGGGAATAATTAATATCCCGGGACGAGCCCCCATTTATGTTACAACCCGGAGTGGGGTAGGGGTAAAGGAAGTAACATTTGAGCCGATGTTATCAGGCAATCACTTGTTTATTAATTAGTGATTGAAATTAAAGCAATATAACACATACAATGGATGGAATTAGTACAACTGAAAACGAGGGTTTAGGGGTGGCCGAAACGGAGGAAACAAAAAGGCACACACCCTAGCCCTGAACGAGCCTAACCAGCAGACAACTCAAACAACTGTTCTACTCACAGCAAAATATACTAAACACGAGTACCTCAAACTAGTTAACAGCTAATATTACAATCTAAAGTCCACTGACTCCAGTGGACTTATACACAGGTTCTAGTTAACAGTTTCCACACACACAGTCGAGAGGCACGGGGAACAGATCAAATGAAATCACTGCCCGCCTTGGTCTGGTCACAGCTGGCCTTTAATTATTTCCCCCTCGGCCCAGCCGGCTGGTGATTGGCTAATCACTTGTGTCGTGGCAGAGGCAGGACCACAAACGGCGGGAAACAAAGGGCATCCCCCTGAGAGCGTTCCGGAGGCGTGGCCCCGAAGGGAATCTCCAAGACGTGACGTCGTCTTGGAGCGACGGGACAGCTGGACGCACCAAGAGAAAAAGAACACAGGGAACAGCGCCGCACAGCAACATACAACAATACAATACTAACAATACCGAACGGTCACCTCGGCGACCGTAACATATGGAATGAATCTTGATAATATGGGATGGATCTTTAAAATATGGAATGAATCTTTATAATATGGAATGAATCTTGAGGATATGAGATGAATCTTGATAATATGGAATGAATCTTGAGGTTATGGAATGAATCTTGAGGATATGGAATGAAACTTGAGAATATGGAATGCATCTTGAGGATATGGAATGAATCTTGAGGATATGGAATGAATCTTGAGAATATGGAATGAATCTTGTGGAATGAATCTTGAGGATATGGAATGAAATTTGAGAATATGGAATGAGTCTTGAGGATATGGAATGAGTCTTGAGGATATGGAATGAGTCTTGATGATATGGAATGAGTCTTGATGATATGGAATGAATCTTGAGGATATGGAATGAATCTTGAGAATATGGAATGAGTCTTGATGATATTGGAATGAATCTTGAGGATATGGAATGAAACTTGAGAATATGGAATGAATCTTGAGGATATGGAATGAATCTTGAGGATATGGAATGAAACTTGAGAATATGGAATGAGTCTTGATGATATGGAATGAATCTTTAAAATATGGAATGAATCTTGATAATATGGAATGAATCTTTAAAATATGGAATGATTCTTGATAATATGGAATGAATCTTGAGGATATGAGATGAATCTTGATAATATGGAATGAATCTTGAGGATATGGAATGCATTTTGAGGATATGGAATGGAACTTGAGAATATGGAATGAAACTTGAGAATATGGAATGCATCTTGAGGATATGGAATGAATCTTGAGGATATGGAATGAATCTTGAGAATATGAAATGCATCTTGAGGATATGGAATGAATCTTGAGAATATGGAATGCATCTTGAGGATATGGAATGAATCTTGAAGATATGGAATGAATCTTGAGGATATGGAATGAATCTTGTGGAATGAATCTTGAGGATATGGAATGAAATTTGGGAATATGGAATGAGCCTTGAGGATATGGAATGAATCTTGAGGATATGGAATGAATCTTGAGGATATGGAATGAAACTTGAGAACATGGAATGAATCTTGAGGATATGGAATGAATCTTTAAAATATGGAATGAATCTTGATAATATGGAATGAATCTTGAGAATATGGAAATAGTCTTGAGGATATGGAATGAATCTTGAGGATATGGAATGAATCTTGTGGAATGAATCTTGAGGATATGGAATGAAATTTGAGAATATGGAATGAGCCTTGAGGATATGGAATGAATCTTGAGGATATGGAATGAATCTTGAGGATATGGAATGAATCTTGAGAATATGGAATGAGTCTTGAGGATATGGAATGAATCTTGAGGATATGGAATTAAACTTGAGAATATGGAATGCATCTTGAGGATATGGAATGAATCTTGAGGATATGGAATGAATCTTGAGGATATGGAATGAATCTTGTGGAATGAATCTTGAGGATATGGAATGACATTTGAGAATATGGAATGAGTCTTGAGGATATGGAATGAATCTTGAGGATATGGAATGAGTCTTGATGATATGGAATGAGTCTTGATGATATGGAATGAATCTTGAGGATATGGAATGAATCTTGAGAATATGGAATGAATCTTGTGGAATGAATCTTGAGGATATGGAATGAAATTTGAGAATATGGAATGAGCCTTGAGGATATGGAATGAATCTTGAGGATATGGAATGAATCTTGAGGATATGGAATGAATCTTGAGGATATGGAATGAAACTTGAGAATATGGAATGAATCTTGAGGATATGGAATGAATCTTTAAAATATGGAATGAATCTTGATAATATGGAATGAATCTAGAGAATATGGAATGAGTCTTGAGGATATGGAATGAATCTTGAGGATATGGAATGAATCTTGTGGAATGAATCTTGAGGATATGGAATGAATCTTGAGGATATGGAATGAATCTTGAGAATATGGAATGAGTCTTGATGATATGGAAAGAATCTTTAAAATATGGAATGAATCTTGAGGATATGGAATGAATCTTTAAAATATGGAATGAATCTTGAGGATATGAGATGAATCTTGATAATATGGAATGAATCTTGAGGATATGGAATGCATTTTGAGGATATGGAATGAAACTTGAGAATATGGAATGAAACTTGAGAATATGGAATGCATCTTGAGGATATGGAATGAATCTTGAGGATATGGAATGAATCTTGAGAATATAAAATGCATCTTGAGGATATGGAATGAATCTTGAGGATATGAGATGAATCTTGATAATTGGAATGCATCTTGAGGATATGGAATGCATTTTGAGGATATGGAATGAAACTTGAGAATTTGGAATGCATCTTGAGGATATGGAATGAATCTTGAGGATGTGGAATGAATCTTGAGGATATGGAATGAATCTTGTGGAATGAATCTTGAGGATATGGAATGAAATTTGAGAATATGGAATGAGCCTTGAGGATATGGAATGAATCTTGAGGATATGGAATGAATCTTGAGGATATGGAATGAATCTTGAGGATATGGAATGAAACTTGAGAATATGGAATAAATCTTGAGGATATTGAATGAATCTTTAAAATATGGAATGAATCTTGATAATATGGAATGAATCTTGAGAATATGGAATGAGTCTTGAGGATATGGAATGAATCTTGAGGATATGGAATGAATCTTGAGGATATGGAATGAATCTTGAGGATATGGAATGAATCTTGAGGATATGGAATGAATTCTTGAGAATATCGAATGAATCTTGAGAATATGGAATGAATCTTGAGGATATGGAATGAATCTTTAAAATATGGAATGAATCTTGATAATATGGAATGAATCTTGAGAATATGGAATGAGTCTTGAGGATATGGAATGAATCTTGAGGATATGGAATGAAACTTGAGAATATGGAATGCATCTTGAGGATATGGAATGAATCTTGAGGATATGGAATGAATCTTGAGGATATGGAATGAATCTTGTGGAATGAATCTTGAGGATATGGAATGACATTTGAGAATATGGAATGAGTCTTGAGGAAATGGAATGAATCTTGAGGATATGGAATGAGTCTTGATGATATGGAATGAGTCTTGATGATATGGAATGAATCTTGAGGATATGGAATGAATCTTGAGAATATGGAATGAATCTTGTGGAATGAATCTTGAGGATATGGAATGAAACTTGAGGATATGGAATGAATCTTGAGGATATGGAATGAAACTTGAGAATATGGAATGAGTCTTGATGATATGGAAAGAATCTTTAAAATATGGAATGAATCTTGAGGATATGGAATGAATCTTTAAAATATGGATTGAATCTCCATTCTTGAGGATATGGAATGAATCTTGAGAATATGGAATGAATCTTGTGGAATGAATCTTGAGGATATGGAATGAAATTTGAGAATATGGAATGAGCCTTGAGGATATGGAATGAATCTTGAGGATATGGAATGAATCTTGAGGATATGGAATGAATCTTGAGGATATGGAATGAAATTTGAGAATATGGAATGAATCTTGAGGATATGGAATGAATCTTTAAAATATGGAATGAATCTTGATAATATGGAATGAATCTTGAGAATATGGAATGAATCTTTATAATATGGAATGAATCTTGAGTATATGAGATGAATCTTGATAATATGGAATGAATCTTGAGGATATGGAATGCATTTTGAGGATATGGAATGGAACTTGAGAATATGGAATGAAACTTGAGAATATGGAATGCATCTTGAGGATATGGAATGAATCTTGAGGATATGGAATGAATCTTGAGAATATGAAATGAGTCTTGAGGATATGGAATGAATCTTGAGGATATGGAATGAGTCTTGATGATATGGAATGAGTCTTGATGATATGGAATTAATCTTGAGGATATGGAATGAGTCTTGATGATATGGAATGAGTCTTGATGATATGGAATGAATCTTGAGGATATGGAATGAATCTTGAGAATATGGAATGAATCTTGTGGAATGAATCTTGAGGATATGGAATGAAATTTGAGAATATGGAATGAGTCTTGAGGATATGGAATGAATCTTGAGGATATGGAATGAGTCTTGATGATATGGAATGAGTCTTGATGATATGGAATGAATCTTTAAAATATGGAATGAATCTTGATAATATGGAATGCATCTTTAAAATATGGAATGAATCTTGAGGATATGGAATGAAACTTGAAAATATGGAATGAGTCTTGAGGATATGGAATGAAACTTGAGAATATGGAATGAATCTTGAGGATATGGAATGAAACTTGAGAATATGGAATGAGTCTTGATGATATGGAATGAATCTTTAAAATATGGAATGAATCTTGATAATATGGAATGGATCTTTAAAATATGGAATGAATCTTTATAATATGGAATGAATCTTGAGGATATGAGATGAATCTTGATAATATGGAATGAATCTTGAGAATATGGAATGAATCTTGAGGATATGGAATGAAACTTGAGAATATGGAATGCATCTTTAGGATATGGAATGAATCTTGAGGATATGGAATGAATCTTGAGAATATGGAATGAATCTTGTGGAATGAATCTTGAGGATATGGAATGAATCTTGATAATATGGAATGAATCTTGAGAATATGGAATGAGTCTTGAGGATATGGAATGAATCTTGAGGATATGGAATGAATCTTGTGGAATGAATCTTGAGGATATGGAATGAATCTTGAGGATATGGAATGAATCTTGAGAATATGGAATGAGTCTTGATGATATGGAAAGAATCTTTAAAATATGGAATGAATCTTGAGGATATGGAATGAATCTTTAAAATATGGAATGAATCTTGAGGATATGAGATGAATCTTGATAATATGGAATGAATCTTGAGGATATGGAATGCATTTTGAGGATATGGAATGAAACTTGAGAATATGGAATGAAACTTGAGAATATGGAATGCATCTTGAGGATATGGAATGAATCTTGAGGATATGGAATGAATCTTGAGAATATAAAATGCATCTTGAGGATATGGAATGAATCTTGAGGATATGAGATGAATCTTGATAATTGGAATGCATCTTGAGGATATGGAATGCATTTTGAGGATATGGAATGAAACTTGAGAATTTGGAATGCATCTTGAGGATATGGAATGAATCTTGAGGATGTGGAATGAATCTTGAGGATATGGAATGAATCTTGTGGAATGAATCTTGAGGATATGGAATGAAATTTGAGAATATGGAATGAGCCTTGAGGATATGGAATGAATCTTGAGGATATGGAATGAATCTTGAGGATATGGAATGAATCTTGAGGATATGGAATGAATCTTGAGGATATGGAATGAATCTTGAGGATATGGAATGAATTCTTGAGAATATCGAATGAATCTTGAGAATATGGAATGAATCTTGAGGATATGGAATGAATCTTTAAAATATGGAATGAATCTTGATAATATGGAATGAATCTTGAGAATATGGAATGAGTCTTGAGGATATGGAATGAATCTTGAGGATATGGAATGAAACTTGAGAATATGGAATGCATCTTGAGGATATGGAATGAATCTTGAGGATATGGAATGAATCTTGAGGATATGGAATGAATCTTGTGGAATGAATCTTGAGGATATGGAATGACATTTGAGAATATGGAATGAGTCTTGAGGAAATGGAATGAATCTTGAGGATATGGAATGAGTCTTGATGATATGGAATGAGTCTTGATGATATGGAATGAATCTTGAGGATATGGAATGAATCTTGAGAATATGGAATGAATCTTGTGGAATGAATCTTGAGGATATGGAATGAAACTTGAGGATATGGAATGAATCTTGAGGATATGGAATGAAACTTGAGAATATGGAATGAGTCTTGATGATATGGAAAGAATCTTTAAAATATGGAATGAATCTTGAGGATATGGAATGAATCTTTAAAATATGGAATGAATCTCCATTCTTGAGGATATGGAATGAATCTTGAGAATATGGAATGAATCTTGTGGAATGAATCTTGAGGATATGGAATGAAATTTGAGAATATGGAATGAGCCTTGAGGATATGGAATGAATCTTGAGGATATGGAATGAATCTTGAGGATATGGAATGAATCTTGAGGATATGGAATGAAATTTGAGAATATGGAATGAATCTTGAGGATATGGAATGAATCTTTAAAATATGGAATGAATCTTGATAATATGGAATGAATCTTGAGAATATGGAATGAATCTTTATAATATGGAATGAATCTTGAGTATATGACATGAATCTTGATAATATGGAATGAATCTTGAGGATATGGAATGCATTTTGAGGATATGGAATGGAACTTGAGAATATGGAATGAAACTTGAGAATATGGAATGCATCTTGAGGATATGGAATGAATCTTGAGGATATGGAATGAATCTTGAGAATATGAAATGAGTCTTGAGGATATGGAATGAATCTTGAGGATATGGAATGAGTCTTGATGATATGGAATGAGTCTTGATGATATGGAATTAATCTTGAGGATATGGAATGAGTCTTGATGATATGGAATGAGTCTTGATGATATGGAATGAATCTTGAGGATATGGAATGAATCTTGAGAATATGGAATGAATCTTGTGGAATGAATCTTGAGGATATGGAATGAAATTTGAGAATATGGAATGAGTCTTGAGGATATGGAATGAATCTTGAGGATATGGAATGAGTCTTGATGATATGGAATGAGTCTTGATGATATGGAATGAATCTTTAAAATATGGAATGAATCTTGATAATATGGAATGCATCTTTAAAATATGGAATGAATCTTTAGGATATGGAATGAAACTTGAGAATATGGAATGAGTCTTGAGAATATGGAATGAAACTTGAGAATATGGAATGAATCTTGAGGATATGGAATGAAACTTGAGAATATGGAATGAGTCTTGATGATATGGAATGAATCTTTAAAATATGGAATGAATCTTGATAATATGGAATGAATCTTGAGGATATGAGATGAATCTTGATAATATGGAATGAATCTTGAGAATATGGAATGAATCTTGAGGATATGGAATGAAACTTGAGAATATGGAATGCATCTTTAGGATATGGAATGAATCTTGAGGATATGGAATGAATCTTGAGAATATGGAATGAATCTTGTGGAATGAATCTTGAGGATATGGAATGAAATTTGAGAATATGGAATGAGTCTTGAGGATATGGAATGAAACTTGAGAATATGGAATGAATCTTGAGGATATGGAATGAAACTTGAGAATATGGAATGAGTCTTGATGATATGGAATGAATCTTTAAAATATGGAATGAATCTTGATAATATGGAATGAATCTTGAGGATATGAGATGAATCTTGATAATATGGAATGAATCTTGAGAATATGGAATGAATCTTGAGGATATGGAATGAAACTTGAGAATATGGAATGCATCTTTAGGATATGGAATGAATCTTGAGGATATGGAATGAATCTTGAGAATATGGAATGAATCTTGTGGAATGAATCTTGAGGATATGGAATGAAATTTGAGAATATGGAATGAGTCTTGAGGATATGGAATGAGTCTTGAGGATATGGAATGAGTCTTGATGATATGGAATGAGTCTTGATGATATGGAATGAATCTTGAGGATATGGAATGAATCTTGAGGATATGGAATGAGTCTTGATGATATTGGAATGAATCTTGAGGATATGGAATGAAACTTGAGAATATGGAATGAATCTTGAGGATATGGAATGAATCTTGAGGATATGGAATGAAACTTGAGAATATGGAATGAGTCTTGATGATATGGAATGAATCTTTAAAATATGGAATGAATCTTGATAATATGGAATGAATCTTTAAAATATGGAATGAATCTTGATAATATGGAATGAATCTTGAGGATATTAGATGAATCTTGATAATATGGAATGAATCTTGAGGATATGGAATGCATTTTGAGGATATGGAATGGAACTTGAGAATATGGAATGAAACTTGAGAATATGGAATGCATCTTGAGGATATGGAATGAATCTTGAGGATATGGAATGAATCTTGAGAATATGAAATGCATCTTGAGGATATGGAATGAATCTTGAGAATATGGAATGCATCTTGAGGATATGGAATGAATCTTGAAGATATGGAATGAATCTTGAGGATATGGAATGAATCTTGTGGAATGAATCTTGAGGATATGGAATGAAATTTGGGAATATGGAATGAGCCTTGAGGATATGGAATGAATCTTGAGGATATGGAATGAATCTTGAGGATATGGAATGAATCTTGAGGATATGGAATGAAACTTGAGAATATGGAATGAATCTTGAGGATATGGAATGAATCTTTAAAATATGGAATGAATCTTGATAATATGGAATGCATCTTGAGGATATGGAATGAATCTTGAGAATATGGAATGCATCTTGAGGATATGGAATGAATCTTGAAGATATGGAATGAATCTTGAGGATATGGAATGAATCTTGAGAATATGAAATGCATCTTGAGGATATGGAATGAATCTTGAGAATATGGAATGCATCTTGAGGATATGGAATGAATCTTGAAGATATGGAATGAATCTTGAGGATATGGAATGAATCTTGTGGAATGAATCTTGAGGATATGGAATGAAATTTGGGAATATGGAATGAGCCTTGAGGATATGGAATGAATCTTGAGGATATGGAATGAATCTTGAGGATATGGAATGAATCTTGAGGATATGGAATGAATCTTGAGGATATGGAATGAATCTTTAAAATATGGAATGAATCTTGATAATATGGAATGAATCTTGAGAATATGGAAATAGTCTTGAGGATATGGAATGAATCTTGAGGATATGGAATGAATCTTGTGGAATGAATCTTGAGGATATGGAATGAAATTTGAGAATATGGAATGAGCCTTGAGGATATGGAATGAATCTTGAGGATATGGAATGAATCTTGAGGATATGGAATGAATCTTGAGAATATGGAATGAGTCTTGAGGATATGGAATGAATCTTGAGGATATGGAATTAAACTTGAGAATATGGAATGCATCTTGAGGATATGGAATGAATCTTGAGGATATGGAATGAATCTTGAGGATATGGAATGAATCTTGTGGAATGAATCTTGAGGATATGGAATGACATTTGAGAATATGGAATGAGTCTTGAGGATATGGAATGAATCTTGAGGATATGGAATGAGTCTTGATGATATGGAATGAGTCTTGATGATATGGAATGAATCTTGAGGATATGGAATGAATCTTGAGAATATGGAATGAATCTTGTGGAATGAATCTTGAGGATATGGAATGAAATTTGAGAATATGGAATGAGCCTTGAGGATATGGAATGAATCTTGAGGATATGGAATGAATCTTGAGGATATGGAATGAATCTTGAGGATATGGAATGAGTCTTGAGGATATGGAATGAATCTTGAGGATATGGAATGAATCTTGTGGAATGAATCTTGAGGATATGGAATGAATCTTGAGGATATGGAATGAATCTTGAGAATATGGAATGAGTCTTGAGGATATGGAATGAATCTTGAGGATATGGAATTAAACTTGAGAATATGGAATGCATCTTGAGGATATGGAATGAATCTTGAGGATATGGAATGAATCTTGAGGATATGGAATGAATCTTGAGGATATGGAATAAAATTTGAGAATATGGAATGAATCTTGAGGATATGGAATGAATCTTTAAAATATGGAATGAATCTTGATAATATGGAATGAATCTTGAGAATATGGAATGAATCTTGATAATATGGAATGAATCTTGAGTATATGAGATGAATCTTGATAATATGGAATGAATCTTGAGGATATGGAATGCATTTTGAAGATATGGAATGAATCTTGAGGATATGGAATGAATCTTGTGGAATGAATCTTGAGGATATGGAATGAAATTTGGGAATATGGAATGAGCCTTGAGGATATGGAATGAATCTTGAGGATATGGAATGAATCTTGAGGATATGGAATGAATCTTGAGGATATGGAATGAAACTTGAGAATATGGAATGAATCTTGAGGATATGGAATGAATCTTTAAAATATGGAATGAATCTTGATAATATGGAATGAATCTTGAGAATATGGAAATAGTCTTGAGGATATGGAATGAATCTTGAGGATATGGAATGAATCTTGTGGAATGAATCTTGAGGATATGGAATGAAATTTGAGAATATGGAATGAGCCTTGAGGATATGGAATGAATCTTGAGGATATGGAATGAATCTTGAGGATATGGAATGAATCTTGAGAATATGGAATGAGTCTTGAGGATATGGAATGAATCTTGAGGATATGGAATTAAACTTGAGAATATGGAATGCATCTTGAGGATATGGAATGAATCTTGAGGATATGGAATGAATCTTGAGGATATGGAATGAATCTTGTGGAATGAATCTTGAGGATATGGAATGACATTTGAGAATATGGAATGAGTCTTGAGGATATGGAATGAATCTTGAGGATATGGAATGAGTCTTGATGATATGGAATGAGTCTTGATGATATGGAATGAATCTTGAGGATATGGAATGAATCTTGAGAATATGGAATGAATCTTGTGGAATGAATCTTGAGGATATGGAATGAAATTTGAGAATATGGAATGAGCCTTGAGGATATGGAATGAATCTTGAGGATATGGAATGAATCTTGAGGATATGGAATGAATCTTGAGGATATGGAATGAGTCTTGAGGATATGGAATGAATCTTGAGGATATGGAATGAATCTTGTGGAATGAATCTTGAGGATATGGAATGAATCTTGAGGATATGGAATGAATCTTGAGAATATGGAATGAGTCTTGAGGATATGGAATGAATCTTGAGGATATGGAATTAAACTTGAGAATATGGAATGCATCTTGAGGATATGGAATGAATCTTGAGGATATGGAATGAATCTTGAGGATATGGAATGAATCTTGAGGATATGGAATGAATCTTGAGGATATGGAATAAAATTTGAGAATATGGAATGAATCTTGAGGATATGGAATGAATCTTTAAAATATGGAATGAATCTTGATAATATGGAATGAATCTTGAGAATATGGAATGAATCTTGATAATATGGAATGAATCTTGAGTATATGAGATGAATCTTGATAATATGGAATGAATCTTGAGGATATGGAATGCATTTTGAGGATATGGAATGGAACTTGAGAATATGGAATGAAACTTGAGAATATGGAATGCATCTTGAGGATATGGAATGAATCTTGAGGATATGGAATGAATCTTGAGAATATGAAATGCATCTTGAGGATATGGAATGAATCTTGAGAATATGGAATGCATCTTGAGGATATGGAATGAATCTTGAAGATATGGAATGAATCTTGAGGATATGGAATGAATCTTGTGGAATGAATCTTGAGGATATGGAATGAAATTTGGGAATATGGAATGAGCCTTGAGGATATGGAATGAATCTTGAGGATATGGAATGAATCTTGAGGATATGGAATGAATCTTGAGGATATGGAATGAAACTTGAGAATATGGAATGAATCTTGAGGATATGGAATGAATCTTTAAAATATGGAATGAATCTTGATAATATGGAATGAATCTTGAGAATATGGAATGAGTCTTGAGGATATGGAATGAATCTTGAGGATATGGAATGAATCTTGTGGAATGAATCTTGAGGATATGGAATGAATCTTGAGGATATGGAATGAGTCTTGATGATATTGGAATGAATCTTGAGGATATGGAATGAAACTTGAGAATATGGAATGAATCTTGAGGATATGGAATGAATCTTGAGGATATGGAATGAAACTTGAGAATATGGAATGAGTCTTGATGATATGGAATGAATCTTTAAAATATGGAATGAATCTTGATAATATGGAATGAATCTTTAAAATATGGAATGAATCTTGATAATATGGAATGAATCTTGAGGATATGAGATGAATCTTGATAATATGGAATGAATCTTGAGGATATGGAATGCATTTTGAGGATATGGAATGGAACTTGAGAATATGGAATGAAACTTGAGAATATGGAATGCATCTTGAGGATATGGAATGAATCTTGAGGATATGGAATGAATCTTGAGAATATGAAATGCATCTTGAGGATATGGAATGAATCTTGAGAATATGGAATGCATCTTGAGGATATGGAATGAATCTTGAAGATATGGAATGAATCTTGAGGATATGGAATGAATCTTGTGGAATGAATCTTGAGGATATGGAATGAAATTTGGGAATATGGAATGAGCCTTGAGGATATGGAATGAATCTTGAGGATATGGAATGAATCTTGAGGATATGGAATGAATCTTGAGGATATGGAATGAATCTTTAAAATATGGAATGAATCTTGATAATATGGAATGAATCTTGAGAATATGGAATGAGTCTTGAGGATATGGAATGAATCTTGAGGATATGGAATGAATCTTGTGGAATGAATCTTGAGGATATGGAATGAAATTTGAGAATATGGAATGAGCCTTGAGGATATGGAATGAATCTTGAGGATATGGAATGAATCTTTAAAATATGGAATGAATCTTGATAATATGGAATGAATCTTGAGAATATGGAATGAATCTTGATAATATGGAATGAATCTTGAGTATATGAGATGAATCTTGATAATATGGAATGAATCTTGAGGATATGGAATGCATTTTGAGGATATGGAATGGAACTTGAGAATATGGAATGAAACTTGAGAATATGGAATGCATCTTGAGGATATGGAATGAATCTTGAGGATATGGAATGAATCTTGAGAATATGAAATGCATCTTGAGGATATGGAATGAATCTTGAGAATATGGAATGCATCTTGAGGATATGGAATGAATCTTGAAGATATGGAATGAATCTTGAGGATATGGAATGAATCTTGTGGAATGAATCTTGAGGATATGGAATGAAATTTGGGAATATGGAATGAGCCTTGAGGATATGGAATGAATCTTGAGGATATGGAATGAATCTTGAGGATATGGAATGAATCTTGAGGATATGGAATGAAACTTGAGAATATGGAATGAATCTTGAGGATATGGAATGAATCTTTAAAATATGGAATGAATCTTGATAATATGGAATGAATCTTGAGAATATGGAATGAGTCTTGAGGATATGGAATGAATCTTGAGGATATGGAATGAATCTTGTGGAATGAATCTTGAGGATATGGAATGAATCTTGAGGATATGGAATGAGTCTTGATGATATTGGAATGAATCTTGAGGATATGGAATGAAACTTGAGAATATGGAATGAATCTTGAGGATATGGAATGAATCTTGAGGATATGGAATGAAACTTGAGAATATGGAATGAGTCTTGATGATATGGAATGAATCTTTAAAATATGGAATGAATCTTGATAATATGGAATGAATCTTTAAAATATGGAATGAATCTTGATAATATGGAATGAATCTTGAGGATATGAGATGAATCTTGATAATATGGAATGAATCTTGAGGATATGGAATGCATTTTGAGGATATGGAATGGAACTTGAGAATATGGAATGAAACTTGAGAATATGGAATGCATCTTGAGGATATGGAATGAATCTTGAGGATATGGAATGAATCTTGAGAATATGAAATGCATCTTGAGGATATGGAATGAATCTTGAGAATATGGAATGCATCTTGAGGATATGGAATGAATCTTGAAGATATGGAATGAATCTTGAGGATATGGAATGAATCTTGTGGAATGAATCTTGAGGATATGGAATGAAATTTGGGAATATGGAATGAGCCTTGAGGATATGGAATGAATCTTGAGGATATGGAATGAATCTTGAGGATATGGAATGAATCTTGAGGATATGGAATGAATCTTTAAAATATGGAATGAATCTTGATAATATGGAATGAATCTTGAGAATATGGAATGAGTCTTGAGGATATGGAATGAATCTTGAGGATATGGAATGAATCTTGTGGAATGAATCTTGAGGATATGGAATGAAATTTGAGAATATGGAATGAGCCTTGAGGATATGGAATGAATCTTGAGGATATGGAATGAATCTTGAGGATATGGAATGAATCTTGAGAATATGGAATGAGTCTTGAGGATATGGAATGAATCTTGAGGATATGGAATTAAACTTGAGAATATGGAATGCATCTTGAGGATATGGAATGAATCTTGAGGATATGGAATGAATCTTGAGGATATGGAATGCATCTTGTGGAATGAATCTTGAGGATATGGAATGACATTTGAGAATATGGAATGAGTCTTGAGGATATGGAATGAATCTTGAGGATATGGAATGAGTCTTGATGATATGGAATGAGTATTGATGATATGGAATGAATCTTGAGGATATGGAATGAGTCTTGAGGATATGGAATGAATCTTGAGGATATGGAATGAGTCTTGATGATATGGAATGAGTCTTGATGATATGGAATGAATCTTGAGGATATGGAATGAAACTTGAGAATATGGAATGAGTCTTGAGGATATGGAATGAAACTTGAGAATATGGAATGAATCTTGAGGATATGGAATGGAACTTGAGAATATGGAATGAAACTTGAGAATATGGAATGCATCTTGATAATATGGAATGAATCTTGAGAATATGAAATGAGTCTTGAGGATATGGAATGAATCTTGAGCATATGGAATGAATCTTGTGGAATGAATCTTGAGGATATGGAATGAAATTTGAGAATATGGAATGAGCCTTGAGAATATGGAATGAGTCTTGAGGATATGGAATGAATCTTGAGGATATGGAATTAAACTTGAGAATATGGAATGCATCTTGAGGATATGGAATGAATCTTGAGGATATGGAATGAATCTTGATAATATGGAATGAATCTTGAGGATATGGAATGCATTTTGAGGATATGGAATGGAACTTGAGAATATGGAATGAAATTTGAGAATATGGAATGCATCTTGAGGATATGGAATGAATCTTGAGGATATGGAATGAATCTTGAGAATATGAAATGAGTCTTGAGGATATGGAATGAATCTTGAGGATATGGAATGAGTCTTGAGGATATGGAATGAGTCTTGATAATATGGAATGAATCTTGAGGATATGGAATGAGTCTTGGTGATATGGAATGAATCTTGAGGATATGGAATGCATTTTGAGGATATGGAATGGAACTTGAGAATATGGAATGAAACTTGAGAATATGGAATGCATCTTGAGGATATGGAATGAATCTTGAGGATATGGAATGAATCTTGAGAATATGAAATGCATCTTGAGGATATGGAATGAATCTTGAGAATATGGAATGCATCTTGAGGATATGGAATGAATCTTGAAGATATGGAATGAATCTTGAGGATATGGAATGAATCTTGTGGAATGAATCTTGAGGATATGGAATGAAATTTGGGAATATGGAATGAGCCTTGAGGATATGGAATGAATCTTGAGGATATGGAATGAATCTTGAGGATATGGAATGAATCTTGAGGATATGGAATGAAACTTGAGAATATGGAATGAATCTTGAGGATATGGAATGAATCTTTAAAATATGGAATGAATCTTGATAATATGGAATGAATCTTGAGAATATGGAAATAGTCTTGAGGATATGGAATGAATCTTGAGGATATGGAATGAATCTTGTGGAATGAATCTTTATAATATGGAATGAATCTTGAGGATATGAGATGAATCTTGATAATATGGAATGAATCTTGAGGATATGGAATGAAACTAAAGAATATGGAATGCATCTTGAGGATATGGAATGAATCTTGAGGATATGGAATGAATCTTGAGAATATGGAATGAATCTTGTGGAATGAATCTTGAGGATATGGAATGAAATTTGAGAATATGGAATGAGTCTTGAGGATATGGAATGAGTCTTGAGGATATGGAATGAGTCTTGATGATATGGAATGAGTCTTGATGATATGGAATGAATCTTGAGGATATGGAATGAATCTTGAGGATATGGAATGAGTCTTGATGATATTGGAATGAATCTTGAGGATATGGAATGAAACTTGAGAATATGGAATGAATCTTGAGGATATGGAATGAATCTTGAGGATATGGAATGAAACTTGAGAATATGGAATGAGTCTTGATGATATGGAATGAATCTTTAAAATATGGAATGAATCTTGATAATATGGAATGAATCTTTAAAATATGGAATGAAACTTGATAATATGGAATGAATGTTGAGAATATTAGATGAATCTTGATAATATGGAATGAATCTTGAGGATATGGAATGCATTTTGAGGATATGGAATGGAACTTGAGGATATGGAATGAAACTTGAGAATATGGAATGCATCTTGAGGATATGGAATGAATCTTGAGGATATGGAATGAATCTTGAGAATATGAAATGCATCTTGAGGATATGGAATGAATCTTGAGAATATGGAATGCATCTTGAGGATATGGAATGAATCTTGAAGATATGGAATGAATCTTGAGGATATGGAATGAATCTTGTGGAATGAATCTTGAGGATATGGAATGAAATTTGGGAATATGGAATGAGCCTTGAGGATATGGAATGAATCTTGAGGATATGGAATGAATCTTGAGGATATGGAATGAATCTTGAGGATATGGAATGAAACTTGAGAATATGGAATGAATCTTGAGGATATGGAATGAATCTTTAAAATATGGATTGAATCTTGATAATATGGAATGAATCTTGAGAATATGGAATGAGTCTTGAGGATATGGAATGAATCTTGAGGATATGGAATGAATCTTGTGGAATGAATCTTGAGGATATGGAATGAAATTTGAGAATATGGAATGAGCCTTGAGGATATGGAATGAATCTTGAGGATATGGAATGAATCTTGAGGATATGGAATGAATCTTGAGAATATGGAATGAGTCTTGAGGATATGGAATGAATCTTGAGGATATGGAATTAAACTTGAGAATATGGAATGCATCTTGAGGATATGGAATGAATCTTGAGGATATGGAATGAATCTTGAGGATATGGAATGAATCTTGTGGAATGAATCTTGAGGATATGGAATGACATTTGAGAATATGGAATGAGTCTTGAGGATATGGAATGAATCTTGAGGATATGGAATGAGTCTTGATGATATGGAATGAGTATTGATGATATGGAATGAATCTTGAGGATATGGAATGAATCTTGAGAATATGGAATGAATCTTGTGGAATGAATCTTGAGGATATGGAATGAAATTTGAGAATATGGAATGAGCCTTGAGGATATGGAATGAATCTTGAGGATATGGAATGAATCTTGAGGATATGGAATGAATCTTGAGGATATGGAATGAAACTTGAGAATATGGAATGAATCTTGAGGATATGGAATGAATCTTTAAAATATGGAATGAATCTTGATAATATGGAATGAATCTTGAGAATATGGAATGAGTCTTGAGGATATGGAATGAATCTTGAGGATATGGAATGAATCTTGTGGAATGAATCTTGAGGATATGGAATGAATCTTGAGGATATGGAATGAATCTTGAGAATATGGAATGAGTCTTGAGGATATGGAATGAATCTTGAGGATATGGAATTAAACTTGAGAATATGGAATGCATCTTGAGGATATGGAATGAATCTTGAGGATATGGAATGAATCTTGAGGATATGGAATGAATCTTGTGGAATGAATCTTGAGGATATGGAATGATATTTGAGAATATGGAATGAGTCTTGAGGATATGGAATGAATCTTGAGGATATGGAATGAGTCTTGATGATATGGAATGAGTCTTGATGATATGGAATGAATCTTGAGGATATGGAATGAATCTTGAGAATATGGAATGAATCTTGTGGAATGAATCTTGAGGATATGGAATGAAATTTGAGAATATGGAATGAGTCTTGAGGATATGGAATGAATCTTGAGGATATGGAATGAGTCTTGATGATATGGAATGAGTCTTGATGATATGGAATGAATCTTGAGGATATGGAATGAAACTTGAGAATATGGAATGAGTCTTGAGGATATGGAATGAAACTTGAGAATATGGAATGAATCTTGAGGATATGGAATGGAACTTGAGAATATGGAATGAAACTTGAGAATATGGAATGCATCTTGATAATATGGAATGAATCTTGAGAATATGGAATGAGTCTTGAGGATATGGAATGAATCTTGAGGATATGGAATGAATCTTGTGGAATGAATCTTGAGGATATGGAATGAATCTTGAGGATATGGAATGAGTCTTGATGATATGGAATGAGTCTTGATGATATGGAATGAATCTTGAGGATATGGAATGAATCTTGAGAATATGGAATGAATCTTGAGGATATGGAATGAAATTTGAGAATATGGAATGAGCCTTGAGGATATGGAATGAATCTTGAGGATATGGAATGAAACTTGAGAATATGGAATGAATCTTGAGGATATGGAATGAATCTTTAAAATATGGAATGAATCTTGATAATATGGAATGAATCTTGAGAATATGGAATGAGTCTTGAGGATATGGAATGAATCTTGAGGATATGGAATGAATCTTGTGGAATGAATCTTGAGGATATGGAATGAATCTTGAGGATATGGAATGAATCTTGAGAATATGGAATGCATCTTGAGGATATGGAATGAATCTTGAGGATATGGAATGAATCTTGAGGATATGGAATGCATCTTGTGGAATGAATCTTGAGGATATGGAATGACATTTGAGAATATGGAATGAGTCTTGAGGATATGGAATGAATCTTGAGGATATGGAATGAGTCTTGATGATATGGAATGAGTATTGATGATATGGAATGAATCTTGAGGATATGGAATGAGTCTTGAGGATATGGAATGAATCTTGAGGATATGGAATGAGTCTTGATGATATGGAATGAGTCTTGATGATATGGAATGAATCTTGAGGATATGGAATGAAACTTGAGAATATGGAATGAGTCTTGAGGATATGGAATGAAACTTGAGAATATGGAATGAATCTTGAGGATATGGAATGGAACTTGAGAATATGGAATGAAACTTGAGAATATGGAATGCATCTTGATAATATGGAATGAATCTTGAGAATATGAAATGAGTCTTGAGGATATGGAATGAATCTTGAGGATATGGAATGAATCTTGTGGAATGAATCTTGAGGATATGGAATGAAATTTGAGAATATGGAATGAGCCTTGAGAATATGGAATGAGTCTTGAGGATATGGAATGAATCTTGAGGATATGGAATTAAACTTGAGAATATGGAATGCATCTTGAGGATATGGAATGAATCTTGAGGATATGGAATGAATCTTGATAATATGGAATGAATCTTGAGGATATGGAATGCATTTTGAGGATATGGAATGGAACTTGAGAATATGGAATGAAATTTGAGAATATGGAATGCATCTTGAGGATATGGAATGAATCTTGAGGATATGGAATGAATCTTGAGAATATGAAATGAGTCTTGAGGATATGGAATGAATCTTGAGGATATGGAATGAGTCTTGAGGATATGGAATGAGTCTTGATAATATGGAATGAATCTTGAGGATATGGAATGAGTCTTGGTGATATGGAATGAATCTTGAGGATATGGAATGCATTTTGAGGATATGGAATGGAACTTGAGAATATGGAATGAAACTTGAGAATATGGAATGCATCTTGAGGATATGGAATGAATCTTGAGGATATGGAATGAATCTTGAGAATATGAAATGCATCTTGAGGATATGGAATGAATCTTGAGAATATGGAATGCATCTTGAGGATATGGAATGAATCTTGAAGATATGGAATGAATCTTGAGGATATGGAATGAATCTTGTGGAATGAATCTTGAGGATATGGAATGAAATTTGGGAATATGGAATGAGCCTTGAGGATATGGAATGAATCTTGAGGATATGGAATGAATCTTGAGGATATGGAATGAATCTTGAGGATATGGAATGAAACTTGAGAATATGGAATGAATCTTGAGGATATGGAATGAATCTTTAAAATATGGAATGAATCTTGATAATATGGAATGAATCTTGAGAATATGGAAATAGTCTTGAGGATATGGAATGAATCTTGAGGATATGGAATGAATCTTGTGGAATGAATCTTTATAATATGGAATGAATCTTGAGGATATGAGATGAATCTTGATAATATGGAATGAATCTTGAGGATATGGAATGAAACTAAAGAATATGGAATGCATCTTGAGGATATGGAATGAATCTTGAGGATATGGAATGAATCTTGAGAATATGGAATGAATCTTGTGGAATGAATCTTGAGGATATGGAATGAAATTTGAGAATATGGAATGAGTCTTGAGGATATGGAATGAGTCTTGAGGATATGGAATGAGTCTTGATGATATGGAATGAGTCTTGATGATATGGAATGAATCTTGAGGATATGGAATGAATCTTGAGGATATGGAATGAGTCTTGATGATATTGGAATGAATCTTGAGGATATGGAATGAAACTTGAGAATATGGAATGAATCTTGAGGATATGGAATGAATCTTAAGGATATGGAATGAAACTTGAGAATATGGAATGAGTCTTGATGATATGGAATGAATCTTTAAAATATGGAATGAATCTTGATAATATGGAATGAATCTTTAAAATATGGAATGAATCTTGATAATATGGAATGAATGTTGAGAATATTAGATGAATCTTGATAATATGGAATGAATCTTGAGGATATGGAATGCATTTTGAGGATATGGAATGGAACTTGAGAATATGGAATGAAACTTGAGAATATGGAATGCATCTTGAGGATATGGAATGAATCTTGAGGATATGGAATGAATCTTGAGAATATGAAATGCATCTTGAGGATATGGAATGAATCTTGAGAATATGGAATGCATCTTGAGGATATGGAATGAATCTTGAAGATATGGAATGAATCTTGAGGATATGGAATGAATCTTGTGGAATGAATCTTGAGGATATGGAATGAAATTTGGGAATATGGAATGAGCCTTGAGGATATGGAATGAATCTTGAGGATATGGAATGAATCTTGAGGATATGGAATGAATCTTGAGGATATGGAATGAAACTTGAGAATATGGAATGAATCTTGAGGATATGGAATGAATCTTTAAAATATGGATTGAATCTTGATAATATGGAATGAATCTTGAGAATATGGAATGAGTCTTGAGGATATGGAATGAATCTTGAGGATATGGAATGAATCTTGTGGAATGAATCTTGAGGATATGGAATGAAATTTGAGAATATGGAATGAGCCTTGAGGATATGGAATGAATCTTGAGGATATGGAATGAATCTTGAGGATATGGAATGAATCTTGAGAATATGGAATGAGTCTTGAGGATATGGAATGAATCTTGAGGATATGGAATTAAACTTGAGAATATGGAATGCATCTTGAGGATATGGAATGAATCTTGAGGATATGGAATGAATCTTGAGGATATGGAATGAATCTTGTGGAATGAATCTTGAGGATATGGAATGACATTTGAGAATATGGAATGAGTCTTGAGGATATGGAATGAATCTTGAGGATATGGAATGAGTCTTGATGATATGGAATGAGTATTGATGATATGGAATGAATCTTGAGGATATGGAATGAATCTTGAGAATATGGAATGAATCTTGTGGAATGAATCTTGAGGATATGGAATGAAATTTGAGAATATGGAATGAGCCTTGAGGATATGGAATGAATCTTGAGGATATGGAATGAATCTTGAGGATATGGAATGAATCTTGAGGATATGGAATGAAACTTGAGAATATGGAATGAATCTTGAGGATATGGAATGAATCTTTAAAATATGGAATGAATCTTGATAATATGGAATGAATCTTGAGAATATGGAATGAGTCTTGAGGATATGGAATGAATCTTGAGGATATGGAATGAATCTTGTGGAATGAATCTTGAGGATATGGAATGAATCTTGAGGATATGGAATGAATCTTGAGAATATGGAATGAGTCTTGAGGATATGGAATGAATCTTGAGGATATGGAATTAAACTTGAGAATATGGAATGCATCTTGAGGATATGGAATGAATCTTGAGGATATGGAATGAATCTTGAGGATATGGAATGAATCTTGTGGAATGAATCTTGAGGATATGGAATGATATTTGAGAATATGGAATGAGTCTTGAGGATATGGAATGAATCTTGAGGATATGGAATGAGTCTTGATGATATGGAATGAGTCTTGATGATATGGAATGAATCTTGAGGATATGGAATGAATCTTGAGAATATGGAATGAATCTTGTGGAATGAATCTTGAGGATATGGAATGAAATTTGAGAATATGGAATGAGTCTTGAGGATATGGAATGAATCTTGAGGATATGGAATGAGTCTTGATGATATGGAATGAGTCTTGATGATATGGAATGAATCTTGAGGATATGGAATGAAACTTGAGAATATGGAATGAGTCTTGAGGATATGGAATGAAACTTGAGAATATGGAATGAATCTTGAGGATATGGAATGGAACTTGAGAATATGGAATGAAACTTGAGAATATGGAATGCATCTTGATAATATGGAATGAATCTTGAGAATATGGAATGAGTCTTGAGGATATGGAATGAATCTTGAGGATATGGAATGAATCTTGTGGAATGAATCTTGAGGATATGGAATGAATCTTGAGGATATGGAATGAGTCTTGATGATATGGAATGAGTCTTGATGATATGGAATGAATCTTGAGGATATGGAATGAATCTTGAGAATATGGAATGAATCTTGAGGATATGGAATGAAATTTGAGAATATGGAATGAGCCTTGAGGATATGGAATGAATCTTGAGGATATGGAATGAAACTTGAGAATATGGAATGAATCTTGAGGATATGGAATGAATCTTTAAAATATGGAATGAATCTTGATAATATGGAATGAATCTTGAGAATATGGAATGAGTCTTGAGGATATGGAATGAATCTTGAGGATATGGAATGAATCTTGTGGAATGAATCTTGAGGATATGGAATGAATCTTGAGGATATGGAATGAATCTTGAGAATATGGAATGAGTCTTGAGGATATGGAATGAATCTTGAGGATATGGAATTAAACTTGAGAATATGGAATGCATCTTGAGGATATGGAATGAATCTTGAGGATATGGAATGAATCTTGAGGATATGGAATGAATCTTGAGGATATGGAATGAATCTTGAGGATATGGAATAAAATTTGAGAATATGGAATGAATCTTGAGGATATGGAATGAATCTTTAAAATATGGAATGAATCTTGATAATATGGAATGAATCTTGAGAATATGGAATGAATCTTGATAATATGGAATGAATCTTGAGTATATGAGATGAATCTTGATAATATGGAATGAATCTTGAGGAAATGGAATGCATTTTGAGGATATGGAATGGAACTTGAGAATATGGAATGAAACTTGAGAATATGGAATGCATCTTGAGGATATGGAATGAATCTTGAGGATATGGAATGAATCTTGAGAATATGAAATGAGTCTTGAGGATATGGAATGAATCTTGAGGATATGGAATGAGTCTTGATGATATGGAATGAGTCTTGATGATATGGAATTAATCTTGAGGATATGGAATGAGTCTTGATGATATGGAATGAGTCTTGATGATATGGAATGAGTCTTGATGATATGGAATGAGTCTTGATGATATGGAATGAATCTTGAGGATATGGAATGAATCTTGAGAATATGGAATGAATCTTGTGGAATGAATCTTGAGGATATGGAATGAATCTTGAGGATATGGAATGAGTCTTGATGATATGGAATGAATCTTGATGATATGGAATGAATCTTTAAAATATGGAATGAATCTTGATAATATGGAATGCATCTTTAAAATATGGAATGAATCTTGAGGATATGGAATGAAACTTGAGAATATGGAATGAGTCTTGAGGATATGGAATGAAACTTGAGAATATGGAATGAATCTTGAGGATATGGAATGAAACTTGAGAATATGGAATGAGTCTTGATGATATGGAATGAATCTTTAAAATATGGAATGAATCTTGATAATATGGAATGGATCTTTAAAATATGGAATGAATCTTGAGGATATGAGATGAATCTTGATAATATGGAATGAATCTTGAGGTTATGGAATGAATCTTGAGGATATGGAATGAAATTTGAGAATATGGAATGAGTCTTGAGGATATGGAATGAATCTTGAGGATATGGAATGAAACGTGAGAATATGGAATGAGTCTTGAGGGTATGGAATGAATCTTGAGGATATGGAATGAAACTTGAGAATATGGAATGAGTCTTGATGATATGGAATGAATCTTTAAAATATGGAATGAATCTTGAGGATATGGAATGAAACTTGAGAATATGGAATGAGTCTTGATGATATGGAATGAATCTTTAAAATATGGAATGAATCTTGATAATATGGAATGGATCTTTAAAATATGGAATGAATCTTGATAATATGGAATGAATCTTGAGGATATGAGATGAATCTTTATAATATGGAATGAATCTTGAGGTTATGGAATGAATCTTGAGGATATGGAATGAAACTTGAGAATATGGAATGCATCTTGAGGATATGGAATGAATCTTGAGGATATGGAATGAATCTTGAGAATATGGAATTAATCTTGTGGAATGAATCTTGAGGATATGGAATGCAATTTGAGAATATGGAATGAGTCTTGAGGATATGGAATGAGTCTTGAGGATATGGAATGAGTCTTGATGATATGGAATGAGTCTTGAGGTTATGGAATGAATCTTGAGGATATGGAATGAAATTTGAGAATATGGAATGAGTCTTGAGGATATGGAATGAGTCTTGAGGATATGGAATGAGTCTTGATGATATGGAATGAGTCTTGATGATATGGAATGAATCTTGAGGATATGGAATGAATCTTGAGGGTCTTGATGATATTGGAATGAATCTTGAGGATATGGAATGAAACTTGAGAATATGGAATGAATCTTGAGGATATGGAATGAATCTTGAGGATATGGAATGAATCTTTAAAATATGGAATGAATCTTGATAATATGGAATGAATCTTGAGGATATGAGATGAATCTTGATAATATGGAATGAATCTTGAGGATATGGAATGCATTTTGAGGATATGGAATGAAACTTGAGAATATGGAATGAAACTTGAGAATATGGAATGCATCTTGAGGATATGGAATGAATCTTTAGGATATGGAATGAATCTTGAGAATATGAAATGCATCTTGAGGATATGGAATGAATCTTGAGGATATGAGATGAATCTTGATAATTGGAATGCATCTTGAGGATATGGAATGCATTTTGAGGATATGGAATGAAACTTGAGAATATGGAATGCATCTTGAGGATATGGAATGAATCTTGAGGATATGGAATGAATCTTGAGGATAAGGAATGAATCTTGTGGAATGAATCTTAAGGATATGGAATGAAATTTGAGAATATGGAATGAGCCTTGAGGATATGGAATGAATCTTGAGGATATGGAATGAATCTTGAGGATATGGAATGAATCTTGGGGATATGGAATGAAACTTGAGAATATGGAATGAATCTTGAGGATATGGAATGAATCTTTAAAATATGGAATGAATCTTGATAATATGGAATGAATCTTGAGAATATGGAATGAGTCTTGAGGATATGGAATGAATCTTGAGGATATGAAATGAAACTTGAGAATATGGAATGCATCTTGAGGATATGGAATGAATCTTGAGGATATGGAATGAATCTTTAGGATATGGAATGAATCTTGTGGAATGAATCTTGAGGATATGGAATGACATTTGAGAATATGGAATGAGTCTTGAGGATATTGAATAAATCTTGAGGATATGGAATGAGTCTTGATGATATGGAATGAGACTTGATGATATGGAATGAATCTTTAAAATATGGAATGAATCTTGAGAATATGGAATGAATCTTGTGGAATGAATCTTGAGGATATGGAATGAAATTTGAGAATATGGAATGAGCCTTGAGGATATGGAATGAATCTTGAGGATATGGAATGAATCTTGAGGATATGGAATGAATCTTGAGGATATGGAATGAAACTTGAGAATATGGAATGAGTCTTGATGATATGGAATGAATCTTTAAAATATGGAATGAATCTTGATAATATGGAATGAATCTTTAAAATATGGAATGAATCTTGAGGATATGAGATTAATCTTGATAATATGGAATGAATCTTGAGGATATGGAATGTATTTTGAGGATATGGAATGAAACTTGAGAATATGGAATGAAACTTGAGAATATGAAATGCATCTTGAGGATATGGAATGAATCTTGAGGATATGAGATGGATCTTGTGGAATGAATCTTGAGGATATGGAATGAAATTTGAGAATATGGAATGAGTCTTGAGGATATGGAATGAATCTTGAGGATATGAGATTAATCTTGATAATATGGAATGAATCTTGAGGATATGGAATGCATTTTGAGGATATGGAATGAAACTTGAGAATATGGAATGCATCTTGAGGATATGGAATGAATCTTGAGGATATGGAATGAATCTTGAGAATATGAAATGCATCTTGAGGATATGGAATGAATCTTGAGGATATGAGATGAATCTTGATAATTGGAATGGATCTTGAGGATATGGAATGAATCTTTAAAATATGGAATGAATCTTGATAATATGGAATGAATCTTGAGAATATGGAATGAGTCTTGATAATATGGAATGAATCTTGAGAATATGGAATGAGTCTTGAGGATATGGAATGAATCTTGAGGATATGGAATGAATCTTGAGGATATGGAATGAATCTTGTGGAATGAATCTTGAGGATATGGAATGACATTTGAGAATATGGAATGAGTCTTGAGGATATTGAATGAATCTTGAGGATATGGAATGAGTCTTGATGATATGGAATGAGTCTTGATGATATGGAATGAATCTTGAGGATATGTAATGAATCTTGAGAATATGGAATGAATCTTGTGGAATGAATCTTGAGGATATGGAATGAAATTTGAGAATATGGAATGAGCCTTGAGGATATGGAATGAATCTTGAGGATATGGAATGAATCTTGAGGATATGGAATGAATCTTGAGGATATGGAATGAAACTTGAGAATATGGAATGAGTCTTGATGATATGGAATGAATCTTTAAAATATGGAATGAATCTTGATAATATGGAATGAATCTTTAAAATATGGAATGAATCTTGATAATATGGAATGAATCTTGAGGATATGAGATTAATCTTGATAATATGGAATGAATCTTGAGGATATGAGATTAATCTTGATAATATGGAATGAATCTTGAGGATATGGAATGCATTTTGAGGATATGGAATGAAACTTGAGAATATGGAATGCATCTTGAGGATATGGAATGAATCTTGAGGATATGGAATGAATCTTGAGAATATGAAATGAGTCTTGATGATATGGAATGAATCTTGAGGATATGGAATGAAACTTGAGAATATGGAATGAGTCTTGAGGATATGGAATGAAACCTGAGAATATGGAATGAGTCTTGAGGATATGGAATGAAACTTGAGAATATGGAATGAATCTTGAGGATATGGAATGAAACTTGAGAAAATGGAATGAGTCTTGATGATATGGAATGAATCTTTAAAATATGGAATGAATCTTGATAATTTGGAATGCATCTTGAGGATATGGAATGAGTCTTGATAATATGGAATGAATCTTGAGGATATGAGATTAATCTTGATAATATGGAATGAATCTTGAGGATATGGAATGCATTTTGAGGATATGGAATGAAACTTGAGGATATGAGATGAATCTTGATAATTGGAATGGATCTTGAGGATATGGAATGAATCTTTAAAATATGGAATGAATCTTGATAATATGGAATGAATCTTGAGAATATGGAATGAGTCTTGATAATATGGAATGAATCTTGAGAATATGGAATGAGTCTTGAGGATATGGAATGAATCTTGAGGATATGGAATGAATCTTGTGGAATGAATCTTGAGGATATGGAATGACATTTGAGAATATGGAATGAATCTTGAGGATATGGAATGAATCTTGAGGATATGGAATGAAACTTGAGAATATGGAATGAGTCTTGATGATATGGAATGAATCTTTAAAATATGGAATGAATCTTGATAATATGGAATGAATCTTTAAAATATGGAATGAATCTTGATAATATGGAATGAATCTTGAGGATATGAGATTAATCTTGATAATATGGAATGAATCTTGAGGATATGGAATGTATTTTGAGGATATGGAATGAAACTTGAGAATATGGAATGAAACTTGAGAATATGAAATGCATATTGAGGATATGGAATGAATCTTGAGGATATGAGATGGATCTTGTGGAATGAATCTTGAGGATATGGAATGAAATTTGAGAATATGGAATGAGTCTTGAGGATATGGAATGAATCTTGAGGATATGAAATGAGTCTTGATGATATGGAATGAGTCTTGATGATATGGAATGAATCTTGAGGATATGGAATGAAACTTGAGAATATGGAATGAGTCTTGAGGATATGGAATGAAACCTGAGAATATGGAATGAGTCTTGAGGATATGGAATGAAACTTGAGAATATGGAATGAATCTTGAGGATATGGAATGAAACTTGAGAAAATGGAATGAGTCTTGATGATATGGAATGAATCTTGAGGATATGAGATGAATCTTGATAATTGGAATGCATCTTGAGGATATGGAATGCATTTTGAGGATATGGAATGAAACTTGAGAATATGGAATGCATCTTGAGGATATGGAATGAATCTTGAGGATATGGAATGAATCTTGTGGAATGAATCTTGAGGATACGGAATAAAATTTGAGAATATGGAATGAGCCTTGAGGATATGGAATGAATCTTGAGGATATGGAATGAATCTTGTGGATATGGAATGAATCTTGAGGATATGGAATGAAACTTGTGGATATGGAATGAATCTTGAGGATATGGAATGAATATTGTGGAATGAATCTTGAGGATATGGAATGAAATTTGAGAATATGGAATGAGCCTTGAGAATATGGAATGCATCTTGAGGATATGGAATGAATCTTGAGGATATGGAATGAATCTTGAGGATATGGAATGAATCTTGAGGATATGGAATGAGTCTTGATGATATTGGAATGAATCTTGAGGATATGGAATGAAACTTGAGAATATGGAATGAATCTTGAGGGTATGGAATGAATCTTGAGGATATGGAATGAAATTTGAGAATATGGAATGAGTCTTGATGATATGGAATGAATCTTTAAAATATGGAATGAATCTTGATAATATGGAATGGATCTTTAAAATATGGAATGAATCTTGAGGATATGAGATGAATCTTGATAATATGGAATGAATCTTGAGGTTATGGAATGAATCTTGAGGATATGGAATGAAATTTGAGAATATGGAATGAGTCTTGAGGATATGGAATGAATCTTGAGGATATGGAATGAAACGTGAGAATATGGAATGAGTCTTGAGGGTATGGAATGAATCTTGAGGATATGGAATGAAACTTGAGAATATGGAATGAGTCTTGATGATATGGAATGAATCTTTAAAATATGGAATGAATCTTGAGGATATGGAATGAAACTTGAGAATATGGAATGAGTCTTGATGATATGGAATGAATCTTTAAAATATGGAATGAATCTTGATAATATGGAATGGATCTTTAAAATATGGAATGAATCTTGATAATATGGAATGAATCTTGAGGATATGAGATGAATCTTTATAATATGGAATGAATCTTGAGGTTATGGAATGAATCTTGAGGATATGGAATGAAACTTGAGAATATGGAATGCATCTTGAGGATATGGAATGAATCTTGAGGATATGGAATGAATCTTGAGAATATGAAATGACTCTTGTGGAATGAATCTTGAGGATATGGAATGCAATTTGAGAATATGGAATGAGTCTTGAGGATATGGAATGAGTCTTGAGGATATGGAATGAGTCTTGATGATATGGAATGAGTCTTGAGGTTATGGAATGAATCTTGAGGATATGGAATGAAATTTGAGAATATGGAATGAGTCTTGAGGATATGGAATGAGTCTTGAGGATATGGAATGAGTCTTGATGATATGGAATGAGTCTTGATGATATGGAATGAATCTTGAGGATATGGAATGAATCTTGAGGGTCTTGATGATATTGGAATGAATCTTGAGGATATGGAATGAAACTTGATAATTGGAATGCATCTTGAGGATATGGAATGCATTTTGAGGATATGGAATGAAACTTGAGAATATGGAATGCATCTTGAGGATATGGAATGAATCTTGAGGATATGGAATGAATCTTGAGGATAAGGAATGAATCTTAAGGATATGGAATGAAATTTGAGAATATGGAATGAGCCTTGAGGATATGGAATGAATCTTGAGGATATGGAATGAATCTTGAGGATATGGAATGAATCTTGAGGATATGGAATGAATCTTGGGGATATGGAATGAAACTTGAGAATATGGAATGAATCTTGAGGATATGGAATGAATCTTTAAAATATGGAATGAATCTTGATAATATGGAATGAATCTTGAGAATATGGAATGAGTCTTGAGGATATGGAATGAATCTTGAGGATATGAAATGAAACTTGAGAATATGGAATGCATCTTGAGGATATGGAATGAATCTTGAGGATATGGAATGAATCTTGTGGAATGAATCTTGAGGATATGGAATGACATTTGAGAATATGGAATGAGTCTTGAGGATATTGAATAAATCTTGAGGATATGGAATGAGTCTTGATGATATGGAATGAGACTTGATGATATGGAATGAATCTTTAAAATATGGAATGAATCTTGAGAATATGGAATGAATCTTGTGGAATGAATCTTGAGGATATGGAATGAAATTTGAGAATATGGAATGAGCCTTGAGGATATGGAATGAATCTTGAGGATATGGAATGAATCTTGAGGATATGGAATGAATCTTGAGGATATGGAATGAAACTTGAGAATATGGAATGAGTCTTGATGATATGGAATGAATCTTTAAAATATGGAATGAATCTTGATAATATGGAATGAATCTTTAAAATATGGAATGAATCTTGATAATATGGAATGAATCTTGAGGATATGAGATTAATCTTGATAATAAGGAATGAATCTTGAGGATATGGAATGCATTTTGAGGATATGGAATGAAACTTGAGAATATGGAATGCATCTTGAGGATATGGAATGAATCTTGAGGATATGGAATGAATCTTGAGAATATGAAATGCATCTTGAGGATATGGAATGAATCTTGAGGATATGAGATGAATCTTGATAATTGGAATGGATCTTGAGGATATGGAATGAATCTTTAAAATATGGAATGAATCTTGATAATATGGAATGAATCTTGAGAATATGGAATGAGTCTTGATAATATGGAATGAATCTTGAGAATATGGAATGAGTCTTGAGGATATGGAATGAATCTTAAGGATATGGAATGAATCTTGAGGATATGGAATGAATCTTGTGGAATGAATCTTGAGGATATGGAATGACATTTGAGAATATGGAATGAGTCTTGAGGATATTGAATGAATCTTGAGGATATGGAATGAGTCTTGATGATATGGAATGAGTCTTGATGATATGGAATGAATCTTGAGGATATGTAATGAATCTTGAGAATATGGAATGAATCTTGTGGAATGAATCTTGAGGATATGGAATGAAATTTGAGAATATGGAATGAGCCTTGAGGATATGGAATGAATCTTGAGGATATGGAATGAATCTTGAGGATATGGAATGAATCTTGAGGATATGGAATGAAACTTGAGAATATGGAATGAGTCTTGATGATATGGAATGAATCTTTAAAATATGGAATGAATCTTGATAATATGGAATGAATCTTTAAAATATGGAATGAATCTTGATAATATGGAATGAATCTTGAGGATATGAGATTAATCTTGATAATATGGAATGAATCTTGAGGATATGAGATTAATCTTGATAATATGGAATGAATCTTGAGGATATGGAATGCATTTTGAGGATATGGAATGAAACTTGAGAATATGGAATGCATCTTGAGGATATGGAATGAATCTTGAGGATATGGAATGAATCTTGAGAATATGAAATGAGTCTTGATGATATGGAATGAATCTTTAAAATATGGAATGAATCTTGATAATATGGAATGAATCTTTAAAATATGGAATGAATCTTGATAATATGGAATGAATCTTGAGGATATGAGATTAATCTTGATAATATGGAATGAATCTTGAGGATATGGAATGCATTTTGAGGATATGGAATGAAACTTGAGAATATGGAATGCATCTTGAGGATATGGAATGAATCTTGAGGATATGGAATGAATCTTGAGAATATGAAATGCATCTTGAGGATATGGAATGAATCTTGAGGATATGAGATGAATCTTGATAATTGGAATGGATCTTGAGGATATGGAATGAATCTTGAGAATATGGAATGAGTCTTGATAGTATGGAATGAATCTTGAGAATATGGAATGAGTCTTGAGGATATGGAATGAATCTTGAGGATATGGAATGAATCTTGTGGAATGAATCTTGAGGATATGGAATGACATTTGAGAATATGGAATGAGTCTTGAGGATATTGAATGAATCTTGAGGATATGGAATGAGTCTTGATGATATGGAATGAGTCTTGATGATATGGAATGAATCTTGAGGATATGTAATGAATCTTGAGAATATGGAATGAATCTTGTGGAATGAATCTTGAGGATATGGAATGAAATTTGAGAATATGGAATGAGCCTTGAGGATATGGAATGAATCTTGAGGATATGGAATGAATCTTGAGGATATGGAATGAATCTTGAGGATATGGAATGAAACTTGAGAATATGGAATGAGTCTTGATGATATGGAATGAATCTTTAAAATATGGAATGAATCTTGATAATATGGAATGAATCTTTAAAATATGGAATGAATCTTGATAATATGGAATGAATCTTGAGGATATGAGATTAATCTTGATAATATGGAATGAATCTTGAGGATATGGAATGTATTTTGAGGATATGGAATGAAACTTGAGAATATGGAATGAAACTTGAGAATATGAAATGCATCTTGAGGATATGGAATGAATCTTGAGGATATGAGATGGATCTTGATAATTGGAATGCATCTTGAGGATATGGAATGAATCTTTAAAATATGGAATGAATCTTGATAATATGGAATGAATCTTGAGAATATGGAATGAGTCTTGAGGATATGGAATGAATCTTGAGGATATGGAATGAATCTTGATAATATGGAATGAGTCTTGAGGATATGGAATGAATCTTGAGGATATGGAATGAAACTTGAGAATATGGAATGCATCTTGAGGATATGGAATGAATCTTGAGGATATGGAATGAATCTTGAGGATATGGAATGAAACTTGAGAATATGGAATGCATCTTGAGGATATGGAATGAATCTTGAGGATATGGAATGAATCTTGTGGAATGAATCTTGAGGATATGGAATGACATTTGAGAATATGGAATGAGTCTTGAGGATATGGAATGAATCTTGATGATATGGAATGAATCTTTAAAATATGGAATGAATCTTGAGAATATGAAATGCATCTTGAGGATATGGAATGAATCTTGATAATATGGAATGAGTCTTGAGGATATGGAATGAATCTTGAGGATATGGAATGAAACTTGAGAATATGGAATGCATCTTGAGGATATGGAATGAATCTTGAGGATATGGAATGAATCTTGAGGATATGGAATGAAACTTGAGAATATGGAATGCATCTTGAGGATATGGAATGAATCTTGAGGATATGGAATGAATCTTGTGGAATGAATCTTGAGGATATGGAATGACATTTGAGAATATGGAATGAGTCTTGAGGATATGGAATGAATCTTGATGATATGGAATGAATCTTTAAAATATGGAATGAATCTTGAGAATATGAAATGCATCTTGAGGATATGGAATGAATCTTGAGGATATGAGATGAATCTTGATAATTGGAATGCATCTTGAGGATATGGAATGCATTTTGAGGATATGGAATGAAACTTGAGGATATGGAATGAATCTTGAGGATATGGAATGAATCTTGTGGAATGAATCTTGAGGATATGGAATGAATCTTGTGGAATGAATCTTTAAAATATGGAATGAATCTTGATAATATGGAATGAATCTTGAGAATATGGAATGAGTCTTGAGGATATGGAATGAATCTTGAGGATATGGAATGAATCTTGAGGATATGGAATGAATCTTGAGGATATGGAATGAAACTTGAGAATATGGAATGAATCTTGAGGATATGGAATGAATCTTTAAAATATGGAATGAATCTTGATAATATGGAATGAATCTTGAGAATATGGAATGCATCTTGAGGATATGGAATGAATCTTGAGGATATGGAATGAATTTTGTGGAATGAATCTTGAGGATATGGAATGACATTTGAGAATATGGAATGAGTCTTGAGGATATGGAATGAATCTTGAGAATATGGAATGAATCTTGTGGAATGAATCTTGAGGATATGGAATGAAATTTGAGAATATGGAATGAGTCTTGTGGATATGGAATGCATCTTGAGGATATGGAATGAGTCTTGATGATATGGAATGAGTCTTGATGATATGGAATGAATCTTGAGGATATGGAATGAAACTTGAGAATATGGAATGAGTCTTGAGGATATGGAATGAAACTTGAGAATATGGAATGAATCTTGAGGATATGGAATGAAACTTGAGAATATGGAATGAGTATTGAAGATATGGAATGGAATCTTTAAAATATGGAATGAATCTTGATAATATGGAATGAATCTTGAGGATATGAGATGAATCTTGATAATTGGAATGCATCTTGAGAATATGGAATGCATCTTGAGGATATGGAATGAATCTTGAGGATATGGAATGAATCTTGAGGATATGGAATGAATCTTATGGAATGAATCTTGAGGATATGGAATGAAATTTGAGAATATGGAATGAGCCTTGAGGATATGGAATGAATCTTGAGGATATGGAATGAATCTTGAGGATATGGAATGAAACTTGAGGATATGGAATGAAACTTGTGGATATGGAATGAATCTTGAGGATATGGAATGAATCTTGTGGAATGAATCTTGAGGATATGAAATTAAATTTGAGAATATGGAATGAGCCTTGAGAATATGGAATGCATCTTGAGGATATGGAATGAATCTTGAGGATATGGAATGAATCTTGTGGAATGAATCTTGAGGATATGGAATGAAATTTGAGAATATGGAATGAGCCTTGAGGATATGGAATGAATCTTGAGGATATGGAATGAATCTTGAGGATATGGAATGAAACTTGAGGATATGGAATGAAACTTGTGGATATGGAATGAATCTTGAGGATATGGAATGAATCTTGTGGAATGAATCTTGAGGATATGAAATTAAATTTGAGAATATGGAATGAGCCTTGAGAATATGGAATGCATCTTGAGGATATGGAATGAATCTTGAGGATATGGAATGAATCTTGTGGAATGAATCTTGAGGATATGGAATGAAATTTGAGAATATGGAATGAGCCTTGAGGATATTGAATCAATCTTGAGAATATGGAATGAAACTTCAGAATATTGTTAGGCAGGGCTAGTTTTTGAGAACCCAGGTGCAGAACACAGAGATTGAGGCAGGAAATAGGTGCAATGAAGAATTTACTTAAAATACTTGATTTGAATGGGTGAGTCTCTTGGTCAGGGGAATGCAGGGGATGAGCCGCGAACTGGGGAATAAATGAGGCAGAGCAAGGCAGGTGAGTTTGCAGGTGGGAAAAGCTGGGTAGCCAGAAACCAGAGAGGTGTGCTGATCCAGGTTTGAAATCCAGAAGATACAGGAGTGGAATGGAAGCAGTGCTCAGAGGGGGTCTTGGAGAAAATCAGGATATCATCCAAATAGACAAAAACTAACATGTTGAACATGTCACAGAGGACATCGTTCACAAGGGCCTGGTACACAGTAGGTGCATTAGTCAAACCAAAGGGCATTACCAGATACTGGAAATGTCCCAGGGGAGTGTTGAATGCCGTGTTCCATTCGTCGCCCTCACGGATGCAGACCAGATGGTACGTGTTGCAAAAGTCAAGTTTGGTAAAAACAGTGGCTCCATGGAGTGGCAAATGCAGAACTTATTAAAGGCAACGTATACTTCCTTTTAACTGTTATATTGTTGAGACCTCGAGAGTCAATGCAGGGCCTAAGGGTTCCATCTTTCTTGCCCACAAAACAAGACACCAGCACCTACCGGAGAAGAGGAGGGACTAATGAATCCGGCCGCAAGGGAGTCCTGAATATACTTATGGCGTCATATTCCGATCTTGAAAATATTGAATAAAATCTTGAGAATATTGACCGAAAGGTTACTTTTAAGAGCGCTATGCTTGTTTTCTTCTATATTAAATATATTCCTAATTATTTGTGTATCGTGTGCTTTTTATGAAAGAACAGCGGCTCGTTATTCTTGTTGCCATGGCAGTAAATGGCAGGATTAAAACCAACAATGGCCAACATGTGGAAATAGACTTTATGTGTTAATTTTAATGATAGTATCTTACCGTGAAAAACTCATTGGAGTGCGCTGAGCAACAGGTCAGGGACAAACACGTCCAAACTCTGCTCCACAGTTTCAGGCTTTATACCCTCTGCCTGGTTATCCACCAATAAGCTCCGCATCACTGACTGAATAGACTAATCATCACATCAGTTTCTATAACCACCTTATCTCTACGAAATAAAAGTCAAAGATGGACAGAAAAAATTGGAGGACAGTCCGTGTACACTTGCATAACGTTCACATTTATTTGGTTTCAAGTCCTAACACATTCTAAACATGCTTTTAACACGTAATGGATCACATTCTTCACAGGTAGTTAAAGTAACAAGAGCAGACAAGAGATTTCTGAAGAGAAAAAAACATTTCAATGTTTTCAAAGTGTGTTCACGGGTGGTAACAGTGTGTAACTATGTCTTCCCTGAGATACGTCAAGATATTTCTACTCTTTTACCTCCCCCAAAACTCTTCTCATCTTGTGCTCCTGCACTACAGCGGTGAATGGGTCTCTGTGCGTCTGCAAACTTAAAGCTCAAACTGGTGCCTCGACTGACAGGTCAACTGTGGCAGGATCTGGACCACACGATTACAATAAGAGCTTTAATAATGTGCAGCGACAAATGCTGCACCTTATTTACGTCCCCTATAAAAGTCCCATTACAAGCTCTTTCTATAACCGTGTGCTCCAGAGCTCATCTTTCCAGGGTTCTATAACAGTGTTACAGTGCTAGGGTTGGACACATATGTTGGTTTGCCTGTACTGGCCAGTTATAGGAGAGATTGATGATGGTTCCTTCCTGACCACAGGGGGAAAAACACTGTGCTGGCTTTACCTTTAAAATTCTGCTTTTGTACAACCTTGATCTTATTTTAGCAAGTATGCAAATAAGAGCCAGGTTGTTTAAAAGGCAGAACTGTTTCTAAGATTTCCTCTATTGTTGGGTATCATGACGTTCCATATCAGTAAGTCAGGCTGGCAGCTTAACTATTCAAAAGCCATATGAGTCCAACCCCCAGTGATAACACTTCAGTAAGTCAGTCTGTTGCCACAGGGTCACACGAGTGAGCTAAAAGCATGTAAACACAACGAGATGTCAGTTTGACCACAATTTACATTGTCTGATTGACAACAGATCGCCGAGCTACATTGACCGAGTCCGATATGATAATAGTCCCACTGTTACCACTTCCATGTTACCTTCAGCCGTCTTACCAATGAACAACAATCATGGAGCACGATGGAGAAAAAAAACACTGTCATATCAAGATGTGGTGAATATAGTGTACACAGCAAACAGGCATTCACAAGATAACATGTATTCTGAAAAGGTCAACACAGGAAAATAAAGCACTGGTTAACTGCAGCAAGAATGCATCGTGTGAACGCTTAATCAGTACGCTGACATTGTCATTCTTTCGTCATTTGGTATTGGATTCATGATAACAGGGCAGAAGTGGAATAAAAAGATGACGCTAATTTAACATGAAATGAAGCAACAACAAAAAAAAAAAAAGCAGGAAGAGGATCCCTGAAACAAGAGAGTTAAGAGTGTTCAGTGTAACATACTTTGCAGCGGGAGGTCAGAGGAAATAAAAAAGCTTCTGACAGTCTTGAGGTAGAGAGGATTATGAGGCAACATGTTTACGCATTTTTAAAAAAGAAGAAAACAGGTATCAGAGCGTGTTATAAATCGGAGAGGTCACTGAGTGAAATAAGAGACACAAAATTACAGAACATTGGTGCCAATGAAACCAATAAATAAGACAAAAAAAATCACCTATTTGAAAGAAAGCAACATGATGACAAATAAAGAGGTAGTTTCGGTACAGAAAAATTGCAAAATGACATATCCCTTGTCTGCAAAAATAAAATAAAAAATACAAATACAGAAAATAAAAAGAACACTTTCTTCAGCACATGTGTATCAAAATATGACAGGTAGGAGGTGGCAGTAAGGTAGCCGTGGTGAGTTTTTTTATTTCATGTTGATGAGCAGAGGCTGGTATTGATATTA
This sequence comes from Sebastes fasciatus, assembly GCF_043250625.1. NCBI lineage: Eukaryota > Metazoa > Chordata > Actinopteri > Perciformes > Sebastidae > Sebastes > Sebastes fasciatus. Next base: position 8,555,109 of record NC_133800.1, read on the forward strand.
TTTGCTGCTACATTAAAAGAGAAAAACCCCCCTTCAGATCCTCTTCCACTGTCAGATCTCGGCACTCTGTGATGTTCAGTGCATTCCTGGAGTTACTCTGAGATGAAGTGACTTTGCTGTTGACCACCCTGAACCTCTCTCTTCTACTTCTGCTACAATACAAACTATTCCCAGACTGTTTCTGTACAGAGAGGAGGGTTTGTTTAACATCAGTGCAAAATGCCAGCTCTAGAAAAAAGCCCTTCCTCTTTACATTCTGACACCTGATAATTATTTAGATCTATTTTTTATTAAGCAAAATCTACTATGAAACTCAATTGTAGCCGTTTCTCAGCAGTGGTAAAGGATTTTAGGGTTTTTTCTTCTTTTAACGATACATCTCATCACGCAGACTTTTGTTACATAATGTACATATCCCTGAGATGATGTGGTTTTAAAGGGTCAGTTCACCAAAATGACAAAAACACTATCTGATTGTTCGGACAGTTGTGGCTTTATCTGCTTAGATTTTGAGGTATTGGTCTCTGAGATTTCTTGCCTCCACCCCAAAAAACAAACTTTTTTTTTGTAATTTAGGTGAAAATACCATTGAACCTCAGAAGCCTGTGTGATGAAAGATGCACATTTTACAAAAATGGAGAGAGACGATATTCTCTCTCCGAAATGAGTGTAAATTCATTCAGCTTTGGGAACCACAGATGGCTCCAAAGCGTCACATTTGCATTGTAAAATGATTCAAATAATACATAAAAGGCTCCAAGATGTCAGTATATTGTCCATATAAAATGAGGCTGACAACGCCTGAATAATACTTTCTTTTTTTTAAAATACAGTGGACAAGGGAATGAGTTAATAAAAATCAAGTCCAAAAAAAAAAAAATCATTCAAAGTTTTAGAAAATGATGGGGGTGTTGAATGAATACATGAAAAACAACAAAAAACCCAAAACATTCACATCATAACTACAAAAGGTACATGAAAATGTATAAAAATCAAAAAGATGAAAAGAGGCTAACTGAAACATTTGAAAGAAGAAGAACACTGCATTGGACTGGTGGTGTTGTTAAGGCTGCACACAGAGAGGTGGATGGAAACAGGAGAAGGGAAGCTGCGGCGACATTCTGAAGAAGCCGCCGTCGCCTCTCGTCACCAATGCCATGAGAAAAAATCCACCCTGCATGTCTCATCTTCAAACTACATCCACTTTCACTGAATGAAGGGGGTGGGGGGGTGGGGACCTTGAGGGGAAATAAAGTGGAAAAGAAAAAACACTTTCCTACAGAGGACCTACAATGTCCTGGAATCTACGTCTACTAATAATACAAGTACATCACAGCATGGTCACTGAGGAACTTCTGAATGCAATACATAACACTCACTTTACCCTGTTTAGATTCAGATCGGCAGGGACCTGAGAGAGATAGGAACACACTGGGTGGGCAGTGGCCGAGGTCAAAGGTCAAGGTCTCCGAACCTCACCGTCGTGTGCAAAAAAAGAGTCGTTGCAAGGACTGCATTTTGTCTGCATTTCAAATTACTGTACATCATGAAACGGCAAAAAAAACTTGAGGAATCCAAGAAGACACTTCAAGCGGTTTGAAATGATCATCTCATACTTCAAAAATAAAGACCATTTTTCTATGGCTTTTTTAAAAACAATGTGCATATCTGTCACAGAGGGTATGCAAGCCGGAGGTAAGTCACCTAAATTCTCTAAAAACCTTGCCTGGATTCATTCAGACATGGGCCCGGATTAATCACACTGAATCCATCCCTTCTTAAAGTGATAATCCACATCTTTGTATTAGCCAGTTCATAAAAACCCTGAGGACCAGACCTGAACCAAGTCTCAGGTCCACACTTTTCTAGTGACCCCTTGGATCTGGGTCAGGTCCGACTTAAACTGCTACTGGTCTTGGGTCTGTGCAAACTTTTGATTGGACCTGACAAGACCTGAAAACAGTCTAAATCCCTCTAAAACTGGCATGAAACCTTTGAACGGACCTGTTTGAAGCTGGATATGCTAACAGAAAGCCAGCGCTCTATACACCGGCTTCGTAATGAACCAGAGGCAGCAAGTGTTAAGCACTTTTTTGTCGACTCGGGCTTATTTTCGGCTCCCGTTCATACTTGAATCCAGTGGTTTGTCAGTTTGATTTTGCTTCTAGTAGGTCAGGAATACATTTTGTTTGAAGCCATGAAGATCTCTCGCTGTTCAAAACACAACAAGCGTCATCTTTGTGGTTTTGTTCTGAATAAATTGGAAAAATGCAAAAAGATTTCACGGGCTACCCCTTTAAACCAAACATAGACAGTATACGGTGGACCTTAAAATTTAGGTGATGGTGTGTTGAGAGCGAGCTACAATGCAATCGAGTTCCTGGCACTGAAGGCAACGGAGCCCAAAAAAAAAAAAACGAGCCATCTGAAAAGCAATCTCATCACATCTGCTCTATGCATATACGTGTGCACAAGAAACGTGTGCATGTTTAGCAGCGTTCACAATGAAATCCGGCAACATACTCGTCTGTCCAGTAGAAGGGTTTCTCCCCTCTGACACAGATTGATTCATTTCTTATCCTGATCCTTCATTGATAAGAAATCTTTTTTTTTTTGTGTGGAGCTATCAGCCCCCTACCCATCATTAATGGGTCTTTGAAAAAAGCATTGCATAACACTTTGGTCGAAAAAGGAAAAACAATAAAACTAAAACGGCAAACCTAGCTATCCTCCCCTACCCCTGCAATAAAGCCTTTACATCCCCAATCTATGATTGTAAAAAATACCCGTATATGCTCCTTTTTTCAATGAAGATCCCAAAGATCCACAAAAACTGTCACCTTAACCCATGGAATGTTAATTTGACAAGACCGCCAACCCGTAAGTAAGGATGTCTGAGAGTCCATGCAGATAAAGTAGCTCGATTTGCTAATTACTTTTGCATTTTTCAGTGTAACAAGACACTGTTTTTCAATATTTGATTTATGCAGCTCCTTTGAACATTCAGTCTGTGATTGAGGTGCCAAAAGCGTCCACAGGGATTTGGTTTTAGACTGGGCAACTCTTCATTTAACAGAAAGAAAAGGTACCTGAAAATAGCAACAACATTTTCCTGAGGTAGTCTCAAAACACTCGTCACATGTGTCTATACGCCCCCGTCTGAATAAAATAAACTCTTTCAAAGTCTAGTTCTAACAATAGCAACACTGACACATTGAGCAAACTGGATACACACTTGTAAACTCCAAAGACCAATGCATCTACGAGCATTTGTTTTGTACAGAAGCATGTGCACAGTGTAAATCAGCATACATTCAGCTCTGTCGTGTAATAAATATATAAAGAAAAAAGTTACAAAAAACAAACTAGCTGCTTGTCACATTCACAAGAGGGGAGACCAGTCCCTCGACTCGGGGGGGGGTCGGGGGAGTCTAGTTTCCAGAGGAGGTGGTCACGCAGGGTGACGGACCGGTCCTGTAGCTGGTCAGGCTGGATTTGCAGGAGTGCAAGACTGCTTTGAACAAGAGGGGGAGCTGCTCCAGAGGGACATTCACCAGCTTCCCTGCAAACAAGTTAGGGTTATCTTGATTTAGACTCAGGGTTAGCTTAGTTTGGCGCCTCTTAAATGGCCATTTTCACATTAAATTCCATTAGTATTAATGCAGTGAGTCATATAATGCTCTTTTTGCAACAGAAATATTTTTTTTTAATTCACTTATTAGTTTCAATCAATGAAACTGAACACTTCCTGCAGATATTTCAAATTAAAGCCAATCAGGACAGGGAGGGATTATGCCCTTTGAGCTGTTGGGAGGCTTTCAATCAGTGCAGGAAGTGGTGAGTTTCATAGACAGTAACTTAACTTAAAGGGACTATTTGTAACTTTCAGAAATGCTTGTTAACAGTAACACCTGTGGCTGTTAAGTCAACAAAAGTCAGCGTCGGCCTCGCGCTTGCTCGCTCTAAATAGACATGAACGAGCATCGCTCAAAACAGTGAGGCGACACACGTCAACTAAAACCCCAATATCACTCTATATTTCAGCTGCTTGGCAGTAAAGTTAGCTGACCAGATGAAGGTCTCTCCATGAACCAGTGCTGATCCTAGTGTTGACTTTTCTTGCCTCAGCGTCGGTGCCGGGGCTCTGAAGCAGCGGAGCTCCGCAGCGAAAAACGTTATTGTCTCCCGACCGCAGCCGGAGTGAGCAGGAAGACACCGGCACCCGGTCGTACACGATAACGTTTCCCTCTGCGGAGCCCCGTCACTTCACAAGACACGGGAAACCTCTGTTGGTCTGGAGGAGCTGCAGCATTTATTTCTGCACAAATGTCCACTGTACATTCACTAGATATTCTCAGAGCTACTAACTCTCCTGCAGTGTGTAGAGAGCGCGCGTTCACGTCTAGAGGTGGAGCGAGACAGCGAGAACGCGCGCTGTCTGAGTGAAGGCAAGCAGGCAGAGGAGCAGAGACAGCAGCCACACGCAAGCGTGCATGTGTCCCACCCGGTACATTTATACGCTTAAAAAGTTACAAAAAGTCCCTTTAATGTTTTAGTGAGTGTGCCCTTTAAAGCGGTAAACTCAGAGTGGCGAGTATGACTCAAGCCTCCAGGGAAGAGCGTCAGGCTTTGGAGACAATTTTTGGCAGTGGCCAAACGGTGGAATTACAACTTCCGGGTCCGTCACATGATGCCATTGGGCCGGAAAAGACTTTCGTCATTGGCCATTGGCCGACTGTTGGAGCCATATAGACGCCATTTTTTTGGCGATGACAAAGTAGGAGAAGAGGAATGACATTAAGAACCACAGCATTCTTACTGGTAGTTGAAACAAGAGCACATTTCTAAAGTTACCAGCACCTACAGGCAGCAGTGTTCATTACACCATACCTAATACCATTGCACTATGCAGTACTTAGAGGCCTTACCTGCGATGCAGCGGATCTCCGGGAGACACATCATGATCTCGGGGAAGCGTTTGGGCTGGTGCGGGTACTTATATTCAGTGTAGTCCTGACACACATACCAGTAGCGCTTGTTCAGCTGCTCCAGCTGGGAGGTGTTGGAAAGCCCTCTGATATCTGCAGAGATACAGATGAAAAGGAGAGAGAGAGAGTCATGCGGGGAATACTGGAAGGGGTTAAGAAAAGCTTCAAGTCAGTAATAGCAGAGGTCGCGTTCTTACCTTGGTTGAGGAAGTTGATGGCTTTCATGCAGGCATACTCCTCATTACTGACTTTCAACTGGTGGAACTTGCGAAACAGATATATCAACCTCTCCATCACCTCCATACCGTCCTCGCTGAAGCTGAGGAAATCAGACACGGACTTGTCAATTATGCTGGAACAATGTAGTGGTGAATATTATATATATATATATATATATATATATATATATATATATATATATATATATATATATATATATATATATATATATATATATATATATATATATATATATATATATATATATATATATATATATATATATATATATATATTAGTATAATAAATAATGTCTCCAGAGGGGTATGGGTTTGTACCGTTTGAAGCTATTCTCCAAACAAAACAGAAGATGATAAAGACTGCGTTTTATTAGGTTTACTGTCCAACATGTTCACATTAAAATCCACTGTCAAAAAATATAAAAATCCCTCAAGCCCCATTATCTTAAGCTTCAATGCTTCAATGAGCAAAGGCAAAAATTAGGGAGGGAATACGTCAGATCTACTGAAAGCGCTTAAACGTCTTGCTAATCCCACAGCTTTCTGAAGGAGTTCGAAAGATTCAACAAAGTTTAATTCCGCTCATCAAAGCTCAATTCCCTGTCTTTCTGGCTCTCACAGTTCCACAAAAGTTTAGCGCCGTCACTGTAAATCAGATATTCACTCCTAAGCCGCAGGCAAATTGAGCGAAGTGAAGCGGAACATGCACCGTATATTAGTAGAATGTGTGTCATGAGGTCAGATGATTCCAGTCTGATTTACACAGATCCAGACCCCCGCACATCCTTTCCTAACGACATGCGTGTATTTCACATGCCAGACGGTGCTAGCCACAGCTGAGTCCTGAGGAGTCCTCCCGTTCACGCACCACTTCACTGGCCCTCATCCAACAACAACGCTTTCCCCTGTTATAAGGAAAACTATCAAACTCTTGGAGATACTGAGCTCACAGAGTGGAACGTCTCGCCCCTTCTAGACGATTGTTGTTACAGTGGGGGAACATTTAATTGATGATATCCACCTTTCTTCTGAGTGAAATATTGAATTGGCATCATTGGGCAAAAATCCTATAATGACCTTTCAGCATATTGGAATTCAAGTGTTCTGAGAGATAACTAGACTCTTCCCTCTCCGAGTCCTCGCCACTCACCCCTGCAGCTCATCGTCAGACGGCGTGTACTTGGCGGTGACGTCGGCCAGGTCTCCGAAGATCTGGGCGCTGTAGATGGTGAGGCAGGAGAGCAGGATGAGCTCCTGCCAGGTAGAGCTCAGCAGGCAGGTGTAGTCCTCGATGGAGAGCTCGCAGAAGAACGGCAGCTTCTTGATCCAGGAGATCTGGCGGAAGAGCAGCTCGTCTGCCAGGCGACACAGCAGGGCAAACAGCTCCACCTGGGTCACTTTGTACCTGGGACACACACAAACGGAGTTAAGGGTGAGAAGCGATAACATGACTCGTCAATCACTAGTCACATGATGAAAGGACAACCTAAAGCTTCCCATCAGCATATACTGTATTTACTGGGGAGGTACACCGCCCATGTTATATCAACAGCATGAGTTAGGGTATGTAGTATCTGGTGTACATATTGACTCACCCGTCCTCTATAAGCATAGGGGTTGCCAGTGGGGCCAGGTCTTCAGCAGCCACCAGCTGCAGCACCAGCGGGTGGGACTGTGGGTAGAGGCTGCGGGGCTGTGGGGCCAGCAGGCCAGACTGGGCGGCGTAGCTGAACAGGTGAGGCAGGAGCTGGTAGTGTGTGGACATGGAGGTGTTGATGTACTGGTCCCTGAGGGCCGCTGTGTAGCCGTTCATTTCCACAGAGCGACTGGAAGCACACGGAAGGGTCAAAGGTTACATACAGTCAGCCATATGGAGGATTTGCGATTTTTAATTAACCTCTTAAAAACTAGCAAACCTAAAGAATCCATTGGTACCAACCATGTCATACTAGCTTGTCGTGAAGGAGGCTAAATAACGCTCCAAACTTATGCTCAATTTTGGCGAGGAAAAACTGGCATTGTCATTTTCAAAGGGGTCCCTTGACCTCTGACCTCAAGATATGTGAATGTAAATGGGTTCTATGGGTACCCACGAGTCTCCCCTTTACAGACATGCCCACTTTATGATAATCACATGCAGTTTGGGGCAAGTCATAGTCAAGTCAGCACACTGACACACTGACAGCTGTTGTTGCCTGTTGGGCTGCAGTTTGCCATGTTATGATATGAGCATATTGTTTTATGATGAATGCAGTACCTGTGAGGGTTTCTGGACAATATTTGTCATCGATTTGTGTTGTTAATTGATTTCCAATAATAAATATATACATACGTTTTCATAAAGCAGCATATTTGCCCACTCCCATGTTGATAAGAGTATGAAGTAGTATTAGTAATTTCCCTCTGCTTCCAGTGTTTGTGCTGAGCTCGGCTAAACACGTCCTAGACCTACTATATCTCTGTACAGGACATGCAGACTGTTCCTTTTAAACCTTCTAACCCTTAACCTTTCGGTGGAGCTCTGTTATCTTTACCATGAAAAATCTTTGCAATTTTTTTCAAGACACTTGTAGACAAAACTTTGCAGTTCATTTTGTACCTGCAGTGCATACCAAAGCCTTTACTGCACGCTGTTATTGTTGCTCAGATTCCATTTGATAAAACAAGTATTCCTCTGAATAGCTATCAGGCTGTGTGGCTGCGGTGATAATGAGACTAAAATAAATACGGCCGTGCGAGTAGCTAGACAATATTTGTCCTTGATGAGTGCAGATAGACAATGCGCTCGTCTCCAACAGCAAGACCAGCAAGATAGTGCGGTGAGTTCCTTTGTGTTCGCTATCATCACTGAGTCTGAGGAGCTGCATATTCAGGCATTCTTCAGGCTGATGAATACCTTAACTAAAGTCTGGGTGAGATGGGAACGAGGTGTTAGACTGTCAGGGCCAGCTCATTATCTCAATGGAGGGGCGAGTGCCTGGCGCTACGCGGCTGAGTGGATGAGATGAACGACTCACTTGGATGACAGAGTGGAGGCGGGTGACGGCTGGTTGCCCTCCGAGGCTCCGTTGCTCGGAGAGCTGTGGTCGCTGTCGCCGTTGTTGCCCCAGGTGTGCTCCGGGGCGTCCTCCTTGAACTCCTGCCCAGACATGATCCGCTCTATCTCCTCCTCTGTGATCTAAAACACACACACGAAAAGAGAGGTTGGGCTTTTTTGAAGCTTACAGCACGTCGTCATGTGTCTCAGTTCAATTGATTAGCATTGACTAGTGCCGCACTGCTTTTCACTAATATGTTGAGGAGCAAGGACGCAATCACACAGTGATACAGGGAGGCTAGAGAAAGAAAGAAAGAAAGAAAGAAAAGGAGGCATACAGGTATGTGTCTGTGTGTGTGTGTATTTGATTGGCTTATACACACACACCTAAAATAATAGAATCCTTGCCGGTCCGTGAAGGGAGAAAAACACAGACAAAAGCCATTTTGAAAGGCATTAGCATGCCAGAAAATGTGGTGTCTTGTATCTGTGGCTGGGGTCAATTCACTTTCATTTTCTATCAATTCAGCACACATACTGACACAGCAATTCATTCCCTATTAATGACAGAGAGGTCCTCCCTTTCATTAGGGCTTAGAAATAAAGCCGTCTTTTAATGGAAGCGGACGTTTCTGAATGCATTCACGTGGAGCGAGCTAACTCCGGGACTGAGCCGCGAGAATATGTATAAAGTGACTCCAAGCAGGCAGAGGGTCAGCGAGTGTCACGAAAACAACATTTCTGGTATTCAGCATGAAGTCAGTGATTTACCTGCACAGGCCCGATGCTTTTGTTCCTCCCTCCTGGCATGCCATCCTCCCTGATTGCTACATGGTAAAAAAAAAAAAAAGAAAGAACAAGAATTTAAATCTACATGTGGTCCATGAACACATCATGATCCAGGTTTAGTATCAGAGCTCTACCTAGTGGCTGAAACAAACCACAGTGCTTTGCTTCACATCATTTATTTTTCTGTCCGGTTGAAACATAACTTTTTATTGTTTTTGTTGGCAGGCAGAGATGTTTCCTGGGAATGGTTTGTTAAAAGCTGGGAGTTAAAGTAAATCTGTTTCACGTGTCAAGCCAACCTTGCTTTTATCACAGTATTTGGAGAATAAATCATATAAAATGAGGCCATCAGGCTGAAGGGGCACTGATGGGTCATTTACGATCATCGTCCACTAGGAGGCAGCGTTGTACTAATTCAACCTGACTGAGCCAGTCTAGTTCTCATTGAAGCAAGTTAGGCCAAAGAGAAGCCCACGGTTAGGGTGCAGGTTGCTTCCTTCCAGGAAGTTAGTATCAGATAAATCACTCTTGGCATGTGACATGTAGTTTTTATAACTGAAAATATTTAGTGATTTAGTTTAGTTGTTACTGAACAGAATGATAAATGATCAAAAGTCTGATGACTTATTAATAGTTTTTCAAAAATATGCTCTACCAAGAAATGTCCATTAATTGTAAATGTGGTATTGCATAACATTTTTTGTTGTAGATATTGCCATTAGATACAAAGTCTTCTGCTTATAAACTGTTGTCAGTTTGATAAATCTAATGTTTTTTTTAATTTTATCGTAATGAGTATGATTTTTTGGGGCTTTTTAAAAAGATGTTTACAATGTAAACAGGGTCGTTTATCAGATAATACTGGGTGAAACTGATTCAAAGACAGTTTTGAACATTGACAGAGCTGTGATTACTGGAGGCAATGACACCAAAAGAGTGGATCTAGATTGAAGTGTATAAGGAAAACAAGCCAGCGATGGTTTGTGGGAAACTGCAAAAAAATTTGATCCATCACCCCAAAAAAACAGTCTGATCTGGTTCTTTAAAGACTGGACTGCATATTATATTATTTTTTTTTATGACTATTAGTTTTTTCTTCAATTTAGTCATCTTTAAAACATGTTTATGTTATATGGAAATGCTTTATTTCTCGAGTTTTACTCTCTGAACATAAACAATTTCACTTTAATGAAAAAAAAATGTTATATAGATTGTTAAAAATGTACTTTTACTTAAAATGGACATTTCATAATCAAAAAACATGTTGTTTTTTTCTGGGTGGACCCATTTAAGGGTCCACATGAAAACTGTCCCCTGTGATGTTGTCCACACTTTACCTTTGCGGTTCATCCCCATCTGCAGACACTTGAGCAGGCGGCAGTACTGGCAGCGGTTGCGCTGCTTGCGCGACATCTCGCAGTTCTTGTCGCGGCTGCAGCGGTACACGCGCTTGTTGCAGATGCTGCGCTTGAAGAAGCCCTTGCAGCCCTCGCAGGAGATGATGCCATAGTGCAGGCCTGTGGCGCGATCTCCACAGATAAGGCAAGTACGCTGGTCAGCTGGATCATCTGTGGCGGGACAGAAAAAAAAATGGAAAAAAAGGGAGAGAAGCATTTAGAACCATTTCCACCTACTTCTTTACACTAATTCATCCACAGCGTGCAAAAAAAAAAAAAAAGTGGGTGCAAAAACCTCGCTGGAGGCACAAGTTTTTAATTGAGATCATGGGGGCGGTTGGGGCTTAAGCACTAGCCAGGCTAATCCAAAGGATTCTTAAGCCCTAACTCTCATTTTGTGAAAGTGGAGGTGTAACAGGCAGCAGGACAGGCAGCGGAGACGTCTTATGTATGTTTTATTCAGCAGCTCCGATGAGAGGAGGCAGCGAGCTAAAACGACACAACCGATTTGTTTACAGTGTCTCCTTTCTCTTCTTCTAACAACAGCAGTATCACATGAAGAGGCCTCTTCCTCGGAGGTAAACCTCTGAGACCTATTGCTCTGTCTAAAATGTTGTACTCCATCAAACAATTCAGCATGTTTAAACATCAATCCATCTATCCAGCACGCCTAATATCCTTTAAAAAGCGTCAATCTTGCAACTTGTTCTTAAAAATTGGTGGCAAATTTTCCAATCAAGTGCCTTAAAAATCCACCAGGACCAGTCCACACCAACCTCTCTTGACCTGGATGTTCCTCTCAATCATTAGCCTTCACCTTCTGTTTCCTAAAAGAGCACACACTTTTTGCTGATCACCCCAAAAACTGTGAAAAAGCTGGTAGGACAGGAATAAATGAGGGCCGTAATTTGGAACACATGTGAGAGGATATTTAGGGGGCTCGAGGTAGGAGGAAGTGGGGGGGTCTCACGCCGAGGGAATCATGTGGTACGCGATGTTCCCAACAAAGTACATTAAAAATAGTAGTCGAAATTACACTTGATGTGATGTGGGTTTTACGAGGCTGGCTGGCAGTTTGCTGACCACGAAAGAATGAGACGTTAAGACAGCGGGAAAGAGAAGAAAAGAAACGGGCTGAAGACTTAGAAACTGATTCGAAATGACGTCCGGATGTATGGGAGACCGTACGTATGTGACAGGACGGGGAGAGGATCAAAGAGAGATGGGCCCTACTGAGGACCTTCCTCGTGAAGCTTCTTTACTAATCATGAAGGTGCTCTCAAACTGTTAAGACAGCAAACTGAGAAAGCTGTTGAAAATCTTCTCTTAATCCCCCATCTACCTCCAGGCTACATAATGCACATAATCAAACTCACTGAGGAAGCTGAGAATTAAGTCAGAGCACATATTCTCTGCTTACCACAGTCTTAAGCTTTATAACACTAGCACACACACACACACACACACACAAAGCCCTCCACACTGAGACCCCAACCCCCCCTGCTAACAGCCGCAGAGAGCAGATGGGTTGGACTCCATGATTACAGAGAATAGCCTCGCTGTGCAAAGCCTGGCTGCAGCAGGAATGTGGCCTGCTGCTGATCTGTGTCCTGGCTTGACTGGGATCAATCCAGGAACAGATAGAGGTTGGACTGATACAACATGCTGATGTGCAGTCAGTGGTGGTCTCTTCTTTTACAGGTTCTTCCACCCTGATAAAGATAGGGCTGTCGCCGTGAAGGGATTTCCCCTGCAGTGATAATGATCGGCTCAACAGCGCGATATGCGGGATTATTGCAATTTTATTTTAATTTTTTTTTGCAAATTACTTAACTTATCCCGATTTTAGTGTTATACAAATAAGCTTTATTGAGGCACAGTGGGTTTTTTTTCAGCTGAGACACTTTGGTTGCGTCTGGTTGCTATGATACGGAATATCGGCAGAAGTAAAAAATGTCAGCACAAGGTAGAGTAGACTCTGGATGAAGGGAAGGCTGAAACACGTATAGGGAGAAATGATGACCCGCCGGTCTATGTGATTTCATTTCTCCTCAATTGTTATTGTTCAGCACTCCTTCATGTAGGCTACCTACATGAAGGATGTGACGGTTGGTCGTTGTGGTATTTGTCCCGCCCCTTCCTCCACTGTGATTGGACGGCTGGGTGAAAACTGACACTGATGAGTGCAGAGTTTGACCCAAAGTTGAACATTTGTTCAACTCACGGCGACTAGAAAAAAAACACCAAACACACAGCGCTCGGCGCAGAGTACCTCGTCACACTGCTGCCGTGGCGCTCCCATTGCAATGAATACAAAAAAAGGCTCGTCAATAGCACGGTATTGCAATATTGCGACAGCCCTCGATGGAAGAGATATCATTTGTAATGTTGGTTGCATGAAATAGGAATTTTAAAAGAATGAATAGCTCAATATAACTGCTTTACAAAATATCGGCCAGCAACAGCCATCCCAGTAAAAACTAAGTGTTTTTCTATTCATAATATGAGCGAGCAAGATTTATTTTTCATTTCTGTCGGTCGATGGAGAACTATACATCTGGATTTGCGGTGCCTCCTCCCTCGCCATAACTGTCACAGGATGGCTGGGATGAGATTTGTGTGGCAGGGAACGTTGAATGGGCAATATCAAAATAATGAAACATGGAACCGAAGCTACTAATCAATACACCACCAACAATGAGAAGGTTCTTGAGGTAGATGTGAGACATGACTGCTACAAATTCTGCTATTTTAGTTCATTTCTGAAAGTTTTTTTTTATTTTTCTTTGTGTTAACTAGCCATTTAGCCTAATATTGGAATAAAAAAACAATATCTTTAGTTGTGCTGCATCAATTCCGAAAATGTTTTTTTTATTTATTTTTTTAAACATGCTTTCTGAAGGATTCTACCTCAGCCCGGACTGCCACAAGACATTGCAAGATACATCTGAAAGGTCATGAGATGATTCACCGGATAGAATTACTGGATTATTTTGCCTCATTAGGCCTTTAAAACCATTTTTTTGGTTGAACTGGTCACAACAACTGTGCACATATCTGATGACAAGGGGGGGCTCAAGTAGACGTGGCTGAAGGCCCTGACACACCAAGCTGACGGTTGGCCATCAAACAGTTTGGGGCCATCGGTGAGCTCTAGTCTGTCCGTGTCGGAGGTTTTCCGGCCGATTCAGCATGCTGACTCAGCGGCGGAGCTCGTCGGTGAGAGAAATCACTCCGATTGGCTGCTCAGCTTAAATGAATTGGAGCACGAGAAGAGAAACGGAAGTGAGGAAAGCAAGCCAACGAGTAAGGTCAAGAAGAAAAACATAGAAGGCTCTCCTCATGTTTCATCTACATCTCATCTGATCATACCAATACACAGATATTGTCACAACAACATGGCCGTCTGGAATGAAGCTGAGTGAGAGTGGTGTGAAAATGGTGGACTCCTCATTCTCTCCAACAGTCCCTTTTCATTTTCAACATTACCCCCTTTGTTACTTCAGAAGAGCAAGCTAACTTTTCGTTGCATAGTCGCTACAATTATTTAACATTTGAGGTCTTGATACTTCTCGAGTACACTCACAGCCCAGCTTTTTGTTTTGGGTTTTGATCAGGAGATAAAAGCCTCCTGCAGGACCACTGGTTGTTGGTGGATGTAAAGAGCTATAATGACAGCAGCATGTGTGCTTTCATAAAGAGAATGACGGAGACATGACAGGTCTGTGGCTGCCGTCCAGCAGGTTTACGCGACCTGCTGAGCCTTGGAGATTAACCTGGACATCTGATTAATGTAAGACTCTTGTGTAATGCAACTAACTGCACCACACACCGGCGGGACCTTTACCCTCCTATGGGATTCTGTGATTGGGAAGTCAATAACAGAGGCAGACAAGCAGGTTTTGCTGCCTGGCTCAATGAGTAAAGCAAGGCACTGACTGTACGGAGGGGTTTCAATCCCCGCCCTACTAACTGACCCCAATCACTTAGTGGAAGCCATGGTCACACTACAGGACTGCACTGGTCAGATATCGTCACACACTGCTATCATTCAAAAGCATCTTCCCATTGGTCCAGATTGTGGAGGGATTCAGACCAAAGCCTTCAGGAAGGGCGCCGGGCTTTGAAGAACATTTTCGTAGTGGCCGAACGGTGAATTACGACTTCCGTGTCCGTCACGTCATGCCATTGGGCCCAAAAATACTTTTCCCCATAGACTAACATTGGGAAAGAGTCGTCTGTAACTCGGCGGATCATTTTTTTTTAGGTATATCAACTTCCCAGTATGAACACTTGGAACAGTCCTTATTTAAATCATTATGTCCTAAAAGATGTAAAATGCACTAATAGCCGAATCCAGAGTTATTTCCCTTCCTCCGTTCATGTGAATGAGGAGGCATGGTTAAACAAAATGCTACTGGGCCCAACGGATGCGGAAGATCGCCGGATGATCCAGGTATTTTATAACTCGGCAGTCGCGCCATTTTGGCGTCATGCGCTACTGAGCAACATTCATAGGAATGAACGGGAGCCCGCCTCGAAAGCTGCATCCAGTTCTCTTTATACATCCGTGATTTAGACATGCTGCTTTTGTATCACATCATCTGCTCCAAATAAAGTTACATATTACTGTTGATTATTATTATTATAACACAGTACTATAGTTTAATTAAAAATAAGTTAAAGCTTCAATGAAGGCACTGTACGTTTGGGAGCATGTTGGCTTGATTGTTGAGCTGCTACTAACCACTATTTTGATGATCTATATTGATCTGTTGAACATGCTTTCAATCAATGGATTTATCATTAATCCAAACAATGTTTGAATACAATAACAAATGACTGTTTCAGTTTTCACAGAGCGCAAAATTTGGCATTTTTTCTTTGACAAAATACTGACAGACGCTTGAGCCTATCACAGTCAGGTAGACTTCCCGTTTCATTTGGATGCAGATGGCCGCCCACCGACAGCCTGGTTCTACCCAAGGTTTCTTCCTGTTAAATGGGAGTTTTTTTTCTTGCCACTATGTTGTACCAAGTTCATGCTCATGGAGGATCTCTTTTTGGGTCTCTAAATTATAGAGTACGGTCTAGACCTGCTCTATTTGAAAAGCGTCAAGTGATATCTGTTATGATTTGAGGCTATATAAAAGATAAATTGAATTGAAAACAATGGCTGACGTAACAGATCCTACATCCATGTTTTGTACCATCTATGATCATGTTAAAGAGTGTGACTCTTGAGCCTATTGAAGGGTGTTGCACGGTTTACCTCAGGGGACACGACTATAAGAAACCTGATATTGTGACTGTTGTCAATGGTTTGACCCGGTCACCCATCACTGATTAAATGGCACAAACGTTGTGACAATAAACAGGCCAAAGTTATATCATCGTTTATATTCAAATGAGCAGGATTAGGTTTTTTTTGTGTTTGTATATAATTTAAAGGGCCAGCTCCCTCAGAGGCATGTGACTGAGCTGAGAGCTAAGCCTCCCAGAGAGGGGGCGGTGGGGGGGTGGGTTCTATAGCAGGCTGCAGGTTTCATGTACTAAAGGTAATTAGAAGGAGGTGGGGTGTACATGGCATAAAGCCTCTCCTAGATAATGAATGGTGAATCGAGGACTTCTAAAGCCCAGAGACAGATTACCATTTAAATGGTGTGAGGTTTAAATTTGCTGCCTGCAGGGCCAGCCACACTGTACAGAGACAATGGGGCGTCACACAGTGAGCCCATCCTGGGATTAGAATTTAACTATTTTGGTGATTAACTCTACACAGCACAGGGGTTAAGGCGACTCGGGGAGGAAGCCCCATCAGTCAGAGAAATATCCGGGCTGCTGTTGACTTATTTTTTTTTTTTAAGAGCGCAAAGCGTGACCTAAACTAAGCGCTTTACAGAGATGATTAACACGGTTCCATCATTTAAAAAAGTCAGAATATAGGATTTAATTAGGGCCACAACTAATGGTTATTTTCATTATCGATTCAGCTGCGGATTATCTTCTTGTGTAAGATCTAAAAAAATAAATAAATATAAAGTGAAATTTCCTAAAAACCTTATTTTGTCCAACCAACAGTCCAAAACCTAAATATTTTTATTCAAACAAAGCGCATAAGACAGAGCAGCACGTCCTCACATTTGAGAAGAAAGTGAAACAGGAAATGTTTGGCATTTTTGCTTGAAACATTACTCATAATAATATAATCAGAGTATGAATAATGATAAAATAATCACAATGTTTGCTGATTAATGGAGTAATTGTTTCTGCTCTATAAGTTATACAGTACCTAAATCAAAAGAATTAACTTCATGAAGATCACAAGTAATGCTTGGATTTGCATTTAAGGATTCAGAGTCCTATAAAAAATAATTTATCTCCAGATTTTAAAGTCTTGAGCTCCTTTGTGGGTTTATTTCCTACATTTTAAGGTTTAAAGAAATCGTTAAAACTCAGTGGATTATCTCAAATATGCATCTTCTCAAATTTAAAACGAGGTTGCTTTTCTTTAAACACTGTTGGACATACTGTATGTCATTTAGAATCGTACTTTCAATGAAAAATCAGCGATGATTGTGAGGGATTTTTGGAGCATGATGGAGAACTTTCTACTTTCTAAAAATCATTTTAACCCTTTAAAGCGGGTGGCCCTCCAAATAATGAAACAAACTGACTATTTTAGCGATTCATTTGGACTTATCACACTGTTGGACTGCCAGACGGTAGGCAGACGAGCAGGGTTTCCTTTTTGAACCAAGAGAACCAATCTCATCAAAAGGTGAGAGTGTAATCTGTTGATACAGTTTACTGCAGCATGTTGTCAAAGTTCTACACTGTCTCATGGGAAGAACGATGGATGGGAAATGGGTCAATTGAATGCATTTTGTCACAAATAAATAGGCAGTTACAAAATAGGTATATTACTAAAGAAGGTGGTAAAGTCCTCTGTATTCATTTACAAGAGTCTTCTGCTCTGAATGAACTTCAGGATTGGTAACACAGAGCACAAGTGGGAGTCGAGGGGCATTTCGGCACAGATTCAGCTTAAGTCTCAATAAAGAGATTTTCAGCTGCTAAGCTTCAGAGCGACACCTCCATGGAGCCGCCGGAAAGGAAACCAACTTCTCACCATCCTCCGGTCCTCGCACAGCAAAAAGTGCACTTTCAGCTAAAAAAGAAACCCTGCTTTTACTGTATAGTGTTCACTTCTACATGTTACTGTAAGTAGAGCTTATAGCACGAGGTCATATGAAGGACCCCTGGCATCATAAAACATGAGGAAGATCAAATAAATGACACCTCCTCCTCAGCCAGCCATTTGTCGGCCCATGTGCTCATTCAGGGAACACATTAAAACCATATATTTCACTGGCCACCCTATGTGAAACGCCTGACTTCCTTCATTGAGGCAAAAACACAATGGCTAATAGTTGCCTTCACTCGGGCTTATTTGCCAAATCTATCACCCTGTCTTTCAAGTGCATGGCCACCATATAATCAGGCCGATTCACACCTTCACACACTTGATCTCAGATTGTCACGTCCCATGTCTCCTCCTCCTCCTGCCTGTAGATGACAATTAAATATTCATGGCATTTACTCAAGGATTTCACTTGGTAAAGGTTCCGTCTGCAGCGTGTTTGACCCGGAGTCTGTGGCAGTCTGGCAACACAGCTAACATGTAACCCAACTCTTCAGACAAAGCCGTCTGAATTCAATGTAGTGACAGAGCTACGAAAGATTGATACAGAAAAGAAAATTCCAAAATAAAAGCATATGATAAAAGTAGGACTTAAGTGAGAGCCAAAATGTAATATTGACATTTGGTGCATTTTTAAAATGGTCAGTTCGGCCTAATTACTAATTGTCTCACTTATCCCTATAGTGGTAGGTTTGGAGATATCTGTCCGAGATTTCTGCCTCCGCACCGATGCAGTGGAAGAGGATAGAATTTAATTTGTGTTGTCAAATAATTTAAAAAAAATGACACCCAACAGAAAGAGTTTTCCCCAGAAACAATGTACCAGAACACCCTGTAAACCATAGTTCCACTGAAAACTGCTCACAACAGGGTCTGTGGATTATCTAACTGGGGCATTGTTTTAGGACACATAGCTGTTGTAGTCTTTAAATGTATTTGAGCATCATAAATTAAATTCACTTCATCTCTGTTGTAGATATGTTAGAGGCAGACATCTGAAAACCTGGACAAATAAAGAAAAACTAGACGTATGGCTGGATACAACTTTATAAATAAGGAATTTGGGGGTGAACTGACCCTTTAGAACCAACTGCAGCGACTTGGGTGCAATGCTGTGTAAAACAGGCATTTCATGTCATATCTGATCTACTATATGTAAAAAAGAATAATTCATCAGATTCAAGAGGTTACATGGTACTTTGCTAAAGAAAGGTAGAGTCTATGGTTTGTAATCAACTGAAATCAAGGCTGTAGATCATGTGATCATTGCAACTCTATCCATAACAGCCCTGGCAAGTTTAGCCAACATGGAACAGGGACTTACAGTATATCTCAAAATACATTACTTTAGCTGAAAGATGAAGCCAGCAGAGACTTTCAAGGGGAATTCCACCAATTTTACACATGAAGGTCAGTTTACTAGTCGTGAGGAGTACTACTCAGCCAGTTGAAAACAGTTGCATAATGTCTTCTGTGGCTCTGGAGGGGCTGCGTCAATTCTGAGACAAGAATGGCATCTTGCCCGATAATTACCATCAGGCTTATCTCAACTTGTGCTTGGACACGACACATTTTCAAACACATAGCCTGCGTTACAAACTGGGGAGTGGAGTTTGAAAGATGTGGCCAATTACCAGGCAGGGAGGGTCTAACAAAGGATGACCCTAGTTGCATTATGGGAAATTTAGGATCCAGAGTTTTTGGAGCTTCACCCATACTATGCACTAAAAGTCAGGATAATTAAGACTCTGTCTTGCTTCCATTTTTTTTTTTTTTTTTTAAATCTGCTGTCTACTAGAGCTTGCTTATGTGGTCCGACATGCTAGTGAAGTCAGTAAGCATGTAAGGGTTGATTTGCAAAGACTTTTACATTTTTAAAGTTTTTGATTGTTGCTTAATTTAGAGGTTACAGTTAAATGGTCGAAGCCGGAAATTTTTTTTCCCACAATTAAGGACGAATTTTGAATGAGAGTGGATCATTCTGCAATTTTGGAGAGGCTTATTGGGTAAAATAACCTAGAAATGACTGATAAATTAAGAAATATTCAGTTTTCTGAAATTATTGTGGCGACTCCCTCTGAGGTGACGATAAAGAGTTATAAAAGCAGTGCTTCATCTTGAACTCCACCCAGTTTCTCTCTCTCTCTCCCTCTTCAGCTTGGGTGCAGAAACCCCCGATGCTCTGTGTCACCCCTCCACACAAACACACTCACCCCCCTAAGGCCCATTAAAGGCTGCATTGTTTCCCAGGGGTCAGCCTGGGTTTCATTCCAAACTTTTAACGCAAACCAGGAAATGCAAGTCAAGCATTTTAAGCCCCCTGTCGATGGCAAAGACAAACGGCGCTCTTGTTTCCCAACTGCTCCCAATATGCCCCAACAAATGTTCACTGTAAGCCAACGGATCCGAGTGAGATGTGCATCACTTGTCATGTGGAACTATAAGGAATAGTCTTTGCATTTCACACAGAGGAAAAGAGGTTAAATGTAAAGAACAGCATGATTTCTTTTTCTTTTAAATCAGTCGAGTGCTGTCCTATGAGACTTTGTCATGCTCTCCTACGGGAAAGTTTAAACAGCGCCCAGGTTTCACCATCTCTTTAACCCTGTGTGATCATGCTGAGAACAGAGATGTGTCGTGGCCAAATCTCCCTATTGTCCACACCCCGCGCACACAA
Organism: Sebastes fasciatus; assembly: GCF_043250625.1. Taxonomy (NCBI): domain Eukaryota; kingdom Metazoa; phylum Chordata; class Actinopteri; order Perciformes; family Sebastidae; genus Sebastes; species Sebastes fasciatus. The sequence goes on from NC_133800.1 coordinate 8,575,440, forward strand.
AGGCCGATGTATAGTGTAAAGCAGCCTTTTGAGAGGCTGACAGAGCAACAAGGCCTGCTGCTGAAGGGCTTCTCTCTTCAGGTTTTGTCTCGGGCTTTCCATCACAATCGTCATCCCCAGCTGAGACAGGGAGCGGGGGTTGGAGGAATCTGCTGTACTTTTCCGCTGCTGGAAGCCTAACCCTCCCTCCTTCTCTCGCAGCCTTTCGTCCCTTTTCCCCCTCCTCATATCTCTTCTTCTCCTTCTATCTAACTTATCTCTCCTACCTGGGGGTGAGGGAGGGGAGGGGAGCACTCCCACCCTCCCCCAGACTATGACTGGTATGTACATGTACACCACACATCTAACGCATTCACAGAGGTTAAAGGCATCTGAAGACCCTCCATGACTCTCAGATCCAGCATTCCTGGCAGCCCACACTGTGATGCTAATCTTTAAAAGTTACGTGCATGGAGTTGCAGATTGGGCTCATCCCAGAGACAATGGCGACCTGTTGACATTGCTGTCTTGATAATATACACCCAGGCTTAGAGGCTAAATCATTAGCATTGAGTAATACCACACCAAAGATAGGCTATATGTGTTAATGTTATGCTAATATGAGCCACATGCGATGCCACTTTGTTGAATTACGTGGGAGTCTGGCTCACTGTCTCAGCTCTGTTTGCATCTGAAAAGATCATTTATATGTTTGTTTTTTAAAATTCCAAATAAGAATTTATGTCTTCATGTGGAGAACTTGGTAAAGAGTATTCTTTTATCCATACAGTTAGACTGATGTGCATGTGAGTTACTCTAATTTTAAAAATATTTTTTATACTAATGTTAATACATCAATCTTCACAACAAATATCTGTTTCTGATACTTTGAGATATTTGTTTTTCTAAAAAAACTTTTAATTTTACAAAAAAAAGCTTAGTTACAGTCTCGAAGATCCCCGTTTCGTTTTTTTGGCGGCACCTATGGTGATAAGTGGTAATTTCAGGTGTGTCGTCCAGTGTCCCGGGAATGTCGCCACAGACACCCGGTACCTTAATACTGGGAATGCAAGGGCTTACATCATGAGCCACAGGCTCAATCACCTCATTCAGTCGTCAATAGTGACTTAACAGACATTTACTTAAATGAAAATCTTTAAGATTACTTTAAAGTTTAAATGTTTAATGATATAGACAATCTGATCAACAAATAAGTAATGAATACAATAAATCTGACCAGACATTCAATGCCAGATTCGGTATTTAACTGTTTTTAATACTCACGATACGGACACATTAAGGTCAGTAACAAAGAAGTATTGAGGTTCAATACCGAGCCCTTATTATTAAACAGGTTAATATCGATTTCTTAAGTGAATCTCAATAAGGTTTTGACCAAAATATTGTTTATTTTCACAACATCTTTTAACATGGTTTGACGTTTTCCCAACAGAAAAAGGTAGAAAAGCTACCGAAAAACAGGAAATTGCCATTAAACTATTATCGTACTTATTGTTTTATGACTGGAGTCAGTTCATTTACAGTACATCTGTAATTTAATATATTTAACGCTAGTATTTTCTGTTATTTACTGTAAATTAGAAAAAAAGTAAATGGAGTTTGGTGCATATCAGATGATCACTCATGAAAGAATGAAACATGCTTAGTAATGCTTGTTCACCTCAATTAATGTTCTCCTTTTAATAAAGTTTGAATGTTACTTTTGTTTATGTTCTGCCATAACAATTCATATAATACATGTTCTTTTTTTCTATTTAACAAAGAAAGAGGAAGAACTGTGGAAATGACGCACAGTTCTAAGCCTGTGCCCTGTTCCTCCTTTCCTTTGAATTGCAAAACATGAAAAACTGCTTAAAAAGACGGCAGAAACTGGTTTAGGCCCTGAGCTTCTTTTCTAATGTTGGGTCAGGCACATGCTGATATGAACCATGTGGTGAGTTTTACAGCCCAGGCTTTGTGATACACACTGGTATAAAAATTCTGTTAATGAATGTTGAGACACCTTCATTAATAGGAGGGGGGTGGGGAGGGGGGGGGGACTTCCCAGAGGCCGCGGAGCCAGCAGGATAAACTCCCACTGATGTTTCCCAGCACCGACCAAAATACTGTAAAATGTCCACCAATTAAAGAAACATGGAGCTTGTTGTGCCTCAGCAGATCATTTGAGGCAGATGTATCTTTCCATAAAATAAATAAGCAAGAAGAAAAAAAAAAAAAACATTTGCAAAGATAAGTTCAAGCCTCTGTGTGTGTGCGTGTGTGCGTGTGTGTGTGTGTGTGTGTGTGCGTGCGTGTGCGTGTGTGTGTGCTGGGGGGAAGGGTGAAGGGTAGTTGAAATAACACACCCTTAAAAGACAAAGATCTGCAACATGACGTGTGTGGTGTTTGGTTTGACAAGGCTTCGGCCGAGGGGAGATGGATACGTTTCAGTGAAATTAGGAAAAAAAGTAGTGTGTGTGCGCAGCTCAAATGAGCAGCCTCTGTCATTGGCTATTTATAGGCGAGCATTACAGAGTCACAGGAGTCCCTGACCTCCCCCACTGTTACTATTGATCTTCACACAGCTTCTGTCCCCTGCACCTACATCCACATAAACAACCTCCCATGCTCCCTTTCTCTCTCTCTGTCTACCTCTTGTGCTTTGTTTCCACAATTCCCTCTGAATTAATACACCCCTTTGCCAAAACACAGAAACGGTAGCAAAACAGAAAGGGTTTTCCTGCAGAATGAAGGTGATGTATAGTGAGTTATAGCAGCAGAAGTGTTGGAGTTAACCCTCCCTTAGCTGGAGCACAACCAACATGGCTGCTGGCTGAGGGATTAACATGAGGGGGAGGGGACGAATACAGTAACATGGTTCCTCCACATGCTACACTGAAGTCCTTGAAGGAAAAAAGCCAATGAAGGACACACTACCAGAAATTCTATCATTGTCTTTAAACTCCCCCGAGCGGCGATGTTTGTGTCGAGGATTAGCAAATTATGACGAAAAATGATTCGAGTGAACTGTCCAATCGATGTGAGTGAGATAAGCGGTTATCAGAGGACGTGAAAGCAGTGATGAGCAAGTCCAGCACACTTTGCTTTGCCATGTGGACTATATATCCTAAGAGTGAGAAGGGATCACATTCCAAATTCCTGCAATACAAGGGGAGGAAAAAAAAGGGGGTGGGTGGTTTTTGGTGGGTGCCTGGGGTGATGGGATGTAGTGTGAAAACTGCCAAAGGAAGGTTATTTTATTCTAGTACTTAAGATAATTCACGTAAAACAGCCAAATTGAAGCGACAAAAGAACCCGTGAGCTGAAAGCGATTTGGGGAGAGCGTCGTCAACTAGGTTCAAGGAAAGATCGCCCGCTGAACAGGTTGGTTCGTGGTTCAAAACAGCATGAAAGTACAAAAAAGCAAGAAAGAAGCAAAGAAAGAAACTAGCAATATGTGAAAGCACTCCGAGTTCTTGGGGGCTAGCGATCCTCCATTGTATTAACACTGTACAAAACCCACAAGCACATACCAAAGATCAATACATATGGAGGCACTCTGTGCAAATCCCTACCGCGCAGAGATACGTCACAACACACACATAAACAAAGCACTTGAAGGCGGCGTTGCTGTGAAAAGCCGGAGCATCCCTCAGCTCATTAGCCTGGCCTGACAATCATTAACAACTTCCAGCATAAAGGGGCTAATCCTATCAAAGGTAGCACACATCTAGAAGCAATGGAGCATTTGGTTTACTCAAACTGCAGGGAGCAGCATGTACTGGAACTAAATGGCCATTCAATAGTTTACATTTATTAATTTAATAGTAATTCCAAAGTCAATATCATTCTAAAATATCATATTGGCTGGATATGAAGCTATGTTTGAAGGATTAGTAACATACTAATCTCTCACATATCAAATGAACAGAAACTCCTCAATCAAACAAAAAAGGTATACAAAAGAAACTATTAAGTTACCAGTGAAACACAAACAACTCTCTTCTCCCATTCATACATATGCTAATTAAGGTGAGTTTCAGCACCGCCTATTAAAAAAAAAAAGAAGAAAAAAGCCATCTCTGCTGGCCTTCCTTACCTTCCCATGTATCCATTTCATGCTTCTCCCAGTCCACCTGGACCCCATTCAAGCACGGACTTGGCTAAGAAAAACCACTGGGCCTGGTCGCCTCATGACTCGCTTTTCTTTCTCTGCTTCCCTCTCTCTTTCTCTCTCTGTTCTCTCTCTCTCCCCCAGCGACCTCTTTCCTCTACAGCCTGCCCCTCTCTGACCACAGCCAGAGCCGAGCAACACCACTGGTCACTTTACTGCCTCGGTCACATGACCGCAGAGTTCAAGCCCCGGGGTCACGGCTTGGCTTGAGGTCCAATGACAGCCAGGGGTTATCTGAGTGGAACTGATAGTCCTATTTTTCGCTGCCGTTCAACAATACTACTCCCCTCCCAAATTAGCCTCCCCCTCCCCTCAACCATGCCTCTGGCACTTCTGAGGAGGACCAAAGTGCATGTCCAAGCATAAACACAGGTTCAAGCTGACAAAACACACAGACATTAGCAAATTGAAGGACTTAGTGAAGAAGGGTAAAGTTTCACAGCTTGTTTGGTTACAAACGGAGCAGAGTGGAAAGCTAAAAGGAGCTGAGGGGCCAATAAAGATGGAGAAGAGAAACACTGAGGTGGATCCTCTTCCTCCTTTGGTCCCACACATCCCTCCATACGGGACTAACACTGCATTAAAAATACAAAAGTTGGAAGTCAGATATTCCCAGCTAAACATGCGTGTGCTCTCCAACATGGCCGCCCACAATCTTTTCATTCCCCAACAGAAAATACTGTTCTCCATCAGCTAATGTTAAGGTCAAGGATAATTTGTATTAAGTGTATGTGCAAATTTACATTGTAAATTTCTTTTTTATGCACTTCTTTTGATCTGTTAACCACATTGATGTTACATGGATTTAGGGTCATGCAATGCTAGTAACCACATGTAAAGGATAAAGGGTAAGGTATAGTTTTAGCGTACTTATTTTCATAATAGTGTCATTTAGTGATTATTTTAATTCATTCATTCATTAACTGGGAATACTGGTGGCGGAGTGGTCTAAATGGCATACTATATAACTGCAATGTCCCTAGTTTGATTCTGTCCAGGGTTCAATAAAGTCTTAAAAGTCTAATAAATAATGTAAAGAAATGATTTTAGAAATACCAAAACATTCAAAGAAGCAATAATCGCTTTGATAAGTCATCGTCATTATGGAGAAAAATGCCAAACATTGGGTTCTCTAGTGTCACGATTTGCTGTTTTTTTCCCTGTTTTATATTTAATAGATTTAGATTTTTTTTGAGTGTTTGTCAAACAGAATGAGCAATGTGAAGATATCACTTTAAGCGCGTTTGAAGAAAATAATTGATAGTTAATCTGATAATGAGAATTACTGGCGATTGCGGGCTTACTTCTATATGCCACATGTACTCACTCCAACACCATATAATTTTGAACAGGACATTAAACAATTAATAAACATTAAAAGTAATTCTGGGTGAAGTATGAACCTCTGCATTTTACAAAAACTAGTGCTGGGTATTTAATGCCAATACTTTTTTATATATACACACAATATATTGCCCTAAGTAAGTAACAAAAGTAATTGGCGATCATATTATCAGTATTGACAAAAACCATACAAACAAAACCCAGTCCTTATGAATACAAGGTTCTAGAAATCCAAATTATCCAGTTTCCTACTTGCCCCATTGACTTGAACAGCCATCCGATTGAAATTCACCTCGTAAGAAAGCTGAATTTCACATTTTCTGACGTGATTCTGCCCATATCTTGGTGCCATGGTAATCAGCCTTAAACCTATGAGAGCAGCAGAAATATCTTACCATCCAGTGGGTTCTCTTCCTTCATCCCCTCCAGTGGCCTGGTTAGGGGGCCATAGTGAGAAGCATCCAGTGTTTCACCGGTGTTACACACCCTAAACTCTACTGCACCAACCTGATGCTCCCTGTGTACCCAGCAGCCTCCTACCTGATCCTCACCTCATACTACAGTGGCCAAGCCTGTCTTGACCATCCAAGCCAGTCTTCCCAGCCCACCCTCTCCACAGCTCCACCCTACTAATACCACTTGTTCACTCTCACAGCAGCAGCAGCACCCCACCCCAACCCCCCCTGGGCCCAACCCCCCATGAGAATGCTAATGACCTGGCCGCATTAAGACACATATAAGAAGCTTTTCACATTCAAACGCAACACACAGAGAGAGAGAGAGAGAGAGAGAGAGAGATAGCTCATGTGAATGCATACAGGCTGAGGAGAGACACCTGAGCCTGGGCTCGGGAGGATTCACAGAAACAGCAGTGGAGCTGTCACGCCGGGCAAGTTGGTAAGCAGGTAGAAAGAGGAGGACACGTGTAACCTGTTGGTGTGATCAAAGGCAGTCTCGCCGTCTCCCAGGTTACTTTACACTAATACCATAAGAGTCTACTACCATATGTCACTGTGTCAACGGCAGGGGCTTATAGTACGGACCTGGCCGAGGTTGTAATTGTATACATGGTGAACTGTAAAGAATTAACGCTCAAATCCCCAACAGTTAATGGTTAAGGAATATGGGAAAACAAACCGACCTAAACCTACTTTATACATGCAGATTTTAAGCTGACATAAATCATAATGACATTAACTTCTCATAATTTAACAAGCTTTTTATTTACCATTACAGTCCTGGTTAACCCGTTAACTCTCCGACGGGCCTGGTCGCTATTCTAGGTCTTTCAGAGGTCGTACCGGGATCAGTTTTAAATAACGCTACGAAGTTACACTAAATTTTGGCTAAAAAAAAGTGGCATGGCGATTTTCAAAGGTGACCCTTGACCTCTGACATCAAGATATGTGAATGAAAATGGGTTCTATGGGTACCCATGAGTCTCCCCTCTACAGAAATGCCCACTTTATGATAATCACATGCAGTTTTTTTGCATGCAGTACGAAGGTGTTATTTTCGCCTATTCTAATTTGAATATTTCTGCATACTGGGGTCCCTTAACAGTCTTGGAATTACATAAATTTGCTATGACAAAAAAGCTGAGACTCTTGTGGATCCAATGAGCCCAACTGTATTCATGTGTGATGATGTTAGTCCCCAAGGTTGCCATTTCATTGTAGTGAGACCATGTTTTTGAAACTCACTGTATAAAATGACCTGTGGTGACCTCTAGGATAATCACAAAAAAACTCATGAAACTTTACAGCCACAAACTAGAGACCTTCAGAGGATGGATGGCTTTCCAAGGTATGTTGACAAAAAGTGGGTATGTGAGCGGTTTACAGAAAAGAAGTGCTCGCCATCAAACCGCCAAAGAATGCAATTCTTCAAAAGTTTTTTAAACCAAATCACAGCATAACTTTTTCTATGGTGTTCCTCAAGGTCTTGGTGTCTTAATGTGGTATTTTGGAGGGATTATTGATCATTTTTATCAATTCCTGAGTGGTAAAAAAATTGTTAAATTTAGTGCCAAGTCTGTGTAACAAATGGTATCAACCCAAAAATTGCTGCAACAATTAATGAGAGATAAGGGTGCATGGGAATGGCCATAACATATTTATATCAATGTTCTACGCCTTTATACACTTTCACAATTTATTTTAATTAATTATTTTTTTTATTTCTAATTAATGACTAGAACAACTTGACTCACAGTGCTGAGCTGCATCTCAAATTAATCTGCAGGTTCCCAGCTTTCAGATGATGTACACCACTTCTATGTGACATGTACTGTTGACTTTTTTTATCTACCTCTGTCCTCCACCACTAAGCCTCTAAAAAAAAAAAAAAGACGTCGGAATAGTAAGGGGTTAACAAAGACATTTTTCAAAGGTTATTGTGAGATAGTAAACTCAGTGGGAAATTAAATTTTCTTGACATTTATGTGAATGCAAATAATACTTTTAAAAACAAATAACCTTAATGTTTACACTATACTAACAGATTCCAGAGCAGGCTTTGTTGACATATTTTCAGTCTGAATGGCATAACCTTGCTTGTCAATAGCAATAGGAAGTCAAACCTGAGCTGTGCAGGGAGGGGGGGGGGGGGGTGAGAGAGGGTGCCATATGTCACCCTTGACCTTAGCACCTTTCCTCCCATGCGGCGAAGATGAACAGCATAATCAGCCATGTTGCCTTTAACCTTGAAGTCAATTGGAGGCAGTAGAGCGCTGCGCCTCTGCTGGTTACCTGCTGTCCTGTGGAAAGTGGCGCTACCTGAGGCTGGGGGCCCCTCGACAGGACATGTAGAAAACCTTTTCCATACACACGTGTGCTGGCTTGGCTTGAATTGTCCGACTTGGCGATTCAGCCCATGCATCACGTCAGGGATTTGCAACAGGGCTGTCCCCTCGTAGGTGTGTGTAACCATGTCTGTGACTACAGTAGTGTTCAAAAGAGCGGCTGTAAAACGGTGGATGAACACATTTCATTTCCTTTATTCTTCACAATAAAAGTCCCCCACTATTTTTGCTGCTTGACTTTTCATTGAAGAATAGCCGCTAACAAAAGCTCGGCTAATTCGTTGATAAACACATTCCATTTCCTATAAACGCTTCACAATAAAAGTCCCCCCTTTATATTTTTTGTATTTGAAGGCTTTCATTCAGATTCAGTTAGAAGCTACTGAGAGCTGAACACACGCGACGTCTTTCTCTCTGGTCTCCTGCACATATTGATAATATTGGGGGCGTAACAAAATATCTAAAATATCGTATATCGCAATATTATGTTTTGTGGTACGGTATTGATTCTCAAAAACACTATAAATTTTCAATTAATAGTTTACATGCAAAGATTAACTCAGTCAATACTTTATTTAATTTGAAACAACATGTGTGTTGTTGTCTTAACCTAACAGCAGACGGAATGCTGTGCTATTTCTACGCCTCCCTGTGAGATCAGGTTGCTCTTAAAGTAGTGCTATGATGTTGAATGCGACAGGGAATGTGATAAATTCAAATGCATCCCACTAATCGGATTCTATAGAAAATAAAAGGAAAGAAAAAGTGTGTTCTTTATACTATAACAGTATCGCAATATACTGTGTCAGCTGGGATCGGCTCCAGCCCCCCGCCGGCGACCCTGAATAGGATAAGCAGTTACAGATAATGAATGGACGGCTGGATAAGTAATAACTTTGAATTGAATTTGTTTTATTAGCGCAGGTCCGTAACCTCAGGTGTTCTCTTGATTCGTGGGCCTTTGGGGAGCCTGTATTTGCATATGCAGTCAGACAAAATACTTATTTAATACATGCAACTAATTTCTTGACTACAAAAATAGTGTAAGTTCACACTGACAATCGTTAAATGTGGTTTTCTAATTAAAATCCTACACCACAGTAGAACTGTTGGAAAGTTTGATACCAAAATAAAAGTCACTATTTTAAGTTTCATCTTATAAAAAGAAACGCACATTAAGAACATCACACAAAATGATCAACATGAGACTAACTTAAGGGAGCTGCTTCCGCTGTTAAAGGTCCTGCCTAATAGTAACGGTTGAGCCGCCGGCACGGCTATGGAATGCTAAAATTCCGTTTGACATTCAAGGACTTAAACTCCTAAAAGCATGTTGTTGCATCTCTCAGACATGAAACGTGTATTTGAAGTGAAAATGTGATCTTAAATTAGCCTCAGGCAGCCTGAGCATTCCTGATACAGTATATGTTTGTCCTTGTGTCGTGGACTTTCCTGCTCCTGACAAAACATGCAGCAAAGCCCTTTTAAAACAAGCCCAAGTTGTTAGCTAAAATGCTAATTTGCTTCCACGTCAGCTCGAATGAGCTGTTTTGTGGCTTGTTTTCTGCATTTCCCTAAACATTAGAGTAACAAAGGGCATGTCTTTTGTTTGAGCTCCCCTCCCCCCCTCTGCACCCTGTCACAGAAAGCCAAACCTCTCACTACTCTCCAAACAAAGAGCTTCAAGAAAAACAGGAATAGGCCACACTGCTCTTGGTCTCTTCCAAATCTAAATAAATACATACATTCGGATTCCCCAAAGCAAGTTACAGCCACGTCAGTCCATTTCCTTGAGTATCAATAAAGCACATTAAGTGTTTCTTGTTAAAAGAATGACCAGAAGCGTTTCCAAAGCACCTCGAGACCTTCACAATATCTCTGTAAGACCTGCTGCCTGTTCTGAATATACATTACATAACAGAGCCAGAAAGACATACAAATGCCCCATTAACCTTAGGAGTTAATGGAGGTTCCCCCTTTCCTTTTTCTCCCAGAGCTTTGGGGTGTCGGTCTGTACTATGTAGGCTAAAATCGGCTGCCTCACCCTGCCTGAAGGCCAGCAAGACCACTCTCAAGAATCTCTCTCAACAAAAAGGTTGCTCTCAATGACGAGTCCTTTAGAACACCAAATATAGGAGGAACAAAAGTTCCTCACAAATTCCTCCCTCTGCCAAAACATTTGGTTTTCTGTTACTGATATAAATAATAAGTGAATGGTTTTCTGAGGAAGACTTTTTAATTATTTTCATGAGTCAGTATGAGTCGCATGCAATTTTATTTTGTACCCACACACCAAGTGGAAAGACAAAATAACAGTGCTTACGTCCTCATACCTAAACAACAGAATAGGTTATTTGCTCCGAGGGGCCCCAAGATAACCCTGAAGGGTCATTAGTTGACTAAAAGAAAATGAAAAAAAAAAAATTCTTGCACAATATTATACATATTTTTTTGTCCTGTCTTGACTTTTGTGTAATATTTGCTGTAGTGGATACGTTTACCTCTTTAGGCGTCTGAAAATCCTTCAAATGAAGAAAATGATCAAATGTAACTGTTCACTACTCATGTCCAGAATATGGACGAGACTACAGCCTGTGATGACGACGCACAAGTAGACACTTTGTTTAAAAAGAACCACTGGATTAACTAATGATTTTTATATCTTATCCTAATAAGTAGATCACGGTGACAGTCTGTCTTTACACATGATGGGTCACTGTTCAGCTGTGAGAGTCTCCTCAGAGGCTGCTGCCTACTGTTTGTTTGAGGTGATCGCAGCTGTACGGGAGCTGACCTCAGCGTTTCGGTCTCGTCCACTCCTGCAGATTAGATTTACAATGATCCACCTTACATTCCCCGGATGCATTTGCCTTTTCGGAGCCCTGATGACCAGCAGATCAATGCAGCTGTTCCCTGCCTGAACTTCCAAAGGGCATATAAAACCGAGGTGACCTGGCCACCATCTTTGGAGTTAATGACCACTAAAACAGCCAACTCATATGAGCCATCCTCAATAGCCATTCATCATGCTTTTAATTGTCCCGACAGGGAGGAATTATCAATATATTCTACTCTTCTGTTTCCAATTATCGGAGTCTGATAAATACAAGGCATTGTTGCATCTATCTGTTCTCTCACAAGCTGTCACAATCAATGATGAAACTTATTTTGCAGTTAAAACCTTAATTGCTGGCACCCACCTTCTCTTCTCACTAGGGGATGCTCTGAATTAAATAGTCAATTTCACCATGTATTTGCGCGATTAATATACAATACTGTTGCCTATTATACTATACTATTATACAGTCTAGGGCTGGCCGATATGGCCAAAAATCTTCCATCACGATATAGGTAATTTTACATCTCGATAACAATATATATCACAATAAAAATAGTCTATATGAAATAACCTATTTTTGTTTACTCCTGTGTAAATTTAATATTTGACAAATGAAAAGTACTTTCTCATTTTAAGAACAGTTTTAAGTGAAATTATAGTGAAAAAAATAAATAAATATAGGCTTAGCCTATAATCGCGATAGAAACAATAAAGAAAAACATATATATAATACACATTTGATATCGTTTTGATGATATATCGTCATATTGCCCAGCCTTAATACAGCCCAGGCAGAGTGAATAAAGACAAGACATTGAATTTGTAAGACTAGAACAGACAAGGTTGTAAATGTCATTTAATTCCTGTTTGCCAACAGACTGTATGTGAAGGGTTTTGCTGGATTAACCTGTTTCGGGGCCCCGGGGCGAAACTTTGCTGTTGGGCCTCTGTTGACCATCTACACCCCACCTGCTGCCTGTGCATCAAGTATGTATCCTGTCAACTACAAGTCCCCATGAAGGGAATGGTTAGACATTTTGAGAAGAATGCTGAATTCTTTCTTTGGTGAGAGTTAAGATGAAAGCCAACATGTTGACTGTAATATAAGTATAAACCCAGAGGCTTCTGAAGAGCAAAGATGAAGCTCAAAGTGGGTGGCTCCCAGCGACTCCGTCTTGACAGTGACAATTCCAGCTAATCCAAAAATTGGCAAAGAGGCGGAGCGTGAATGGAGCTGAGGCGGGCCGAAAGAAGCCTGGTTGCTGAAACACACCCACCTAGCTCGAAGCTACCAAGCTAGCCAGCTAAGGCTAAGAGGCTAGGCTAGATCATGCAAAGAGAACGGGCTACAAGCACAAGCTATATGCTACTATGTGTAGCCGGCTGACGTTAACCCTGCACAGCAGCACCTGCAGTAGCCTACATGCAGATGAACAGAACCCGGTGTCAATCCATGCGTTACAGCTCTCGAACACTTCATGATGTCAAACTCAATACGTCAAGAACTTTGACCCGTTTATCCACAGGAAGAGGAAATATACTGTATACCATCAAACGACAACACAGGTTAAAAAAAGGTGTCTTCCATGGAGGATGTGTCCCCATGTGTCCTCTCTCTATCTCATCATATTCCTTTGCCTAGCTGTCTTTGATTATGACATGATAACAGGATACGTTTTATACATTGTTTACCACTGTGACCTCTGAGCTTTGTGCTTTTGCTGTTGGATGTTTGTCAAGTTTTTAGTCTAGGTGTGTGTTCAGAATTGACTCACTGAAAGTAACCCTGGATAAGAGTATTCAGATATTCACATTACGTTGCAGGAATGTGGATGAGCGGTTTCATCAATATGCCAACCATTCATATAAATGACAGAGGACTAAACCATGACGAAACAATGAAACAAATAACATGCAAACGTAATAAAACAAGTTCAACATTAGATATTCTACATGGAGAAAAATGCAAATTTTACCTGTAAGATCGTTACACGTTTACAAAATGACCTGTTGGATTGGTATTACTTTAGTTGGATATGGTATCTATGAATACGTGAATCATATCATTGTTTTGTCCAAAGAAACTGTCTAAAATGAACGAAAAATGCTGATCGCAGTCCCGACAGCCCAAACTGGGGGCTTCAACTACTTATTTAGTCTCAGGCAGTGTCCAGAAACCCACATGATTTCATTTCAAAAACACCCGATTGAAAAATTTATTAATTTTCTGATTTCTGACTTGTATGTGTTTATTTTGCATTAAAACATCCTCACAGAAATTGTGAAATAAACCTTCCTGGAACTGATCTAACCTGAGTCAGATGCTGAGGCAGTGAGAACAGTGGGCCATAAGTCAGCATTATTTGGGGGGTGGGGGGGTTAAACCATGCCTTTGTCACAAGACTGAAGAGAAGAGGAGGGACTTCTCCTGCTTTACAGTTTACACAATGGGTTTCAAGCATTTCTCAAGACAGACCTCACTGTTTCAGGACTACAGCTTCAGCGACATACTGTCGGACCAAATGGTTCCCTTAAGAACAAAATGCAACTAAGCTCTGTTCAAACTGAACGACTCTGTCATCTGTTACATGCTGAAATATTAGAAGAATTAAAACTCACCAGTCATACGCGACAGAAATGCTGCACAAAATGATGATCACACTACTTTTACATTCACGACAATTATTCTATAACCCAAATGTTTCCATCCATAAATTATCTGTAACCGTTTATCCTAGTCAGGGGAGCTTTAGCCGATCCCAGATGACATTGGGCGAAGGCGGTGATACACCCTGGACAGGTCGCCAGACTATCACAGGCCTCAAAAGTATGTTTTTTTTTTACATTAGAGAAGAAAAAGAAATAGGACCCACGACTCATCATAAATATCAAAGACTATGTCTAACAGCAGGGCCGGATTAACCACAAGGGAGCTCAGAGAGGAAAAAATAAGTCCCCCGTTTCTTGTTAGGAATATGCACCATGTAAGTACGATATAAACTTAAATAATTAAGTCCTCAAAACTAGACTCTTCTAGCTGGGGCCTCTAGATCAGGAGATAATACAGGTATCGTCTTAAGGCCCTCATCATTTCAGTTTCTATCACCACACAGTGAACCTGAAGGTTTCGGGGCTCCTAAGGGTCCGGAGGGGAGTTGCAAGTTCAATCAAACCTCCCGTCATAAAGGTTGGCACAATTTCAAGACATGCTGGTTTTATCGGTAGTTGTTTGTTTTGTTTTTTTAAATGGGAAAATAATATTAGGGATTTTTAAATTTAGTGTAAAAGAATATACAATTATTGAAATCAAAGAGTTTAGTGCAGCTACAAAATGATGCCACTTAACATTGAGTTTTAATATCTTAAAACAAGTTTGAATACATTCATTCCATTGATTCAATTGTGAATAGGTGTCATGAATGCAGCACCATCACATGATTAGAAGGTGGTGGTGGTGGGGTGTCTATGGCAGCACCACACTTCCCCACCAGAGGGCGGTATCATACAGACATGGAGCCTCTGTGAGCAGGTCTGTCAGCAGACAAAGAGCCAGATAAAAGTCAGCAGCACGAGCTGACTTGGTCACTCACGAATACCAACAGGCTGATCAAAGTGGAGCAATGAGCGACCTGAGAGGCAGCGGAGCAGCCATTATAATCTATAGATGTGGGCCAGCAGCTTTAATGACGGAGGGTGCTGAGGGGGGGCTCCGGCTCCTAATCGTCTTATCTGCTGCCAAACAACCAACACCACCTTTGATGTTGTTTGGTTTCTGTTGACAGAAGTGGTTTCAGCGGTGGCTGACTCTTCTGGAATCAGACTGCACATTTTGCTCCCATCTCACGAAAAGCCAAAGTAGGCTTTTGTTACAAAACATTATACGTCCATTTTGGGAGACAGGAAAAAAAAATGATGGGACTATATTTTGTAAGATGAAGTCTTAGCTCCGTGCCAAATATTTGTAAGACTAGCTGTGTAATTATTCAAAAACTCCTCGCAAGGATCAAACAAATGCAGGCAAGCCCAAACAAAAACCACTACAATCAGGTTTAAGAGGTGGCTTCACAGCCGAGAGGAGACCCCACCCCAAACCTCATGTACCCAACTGACATGGAGCCTCTAGACACAGCAGCTGGTGGAGGTTTATCTTCTCTGTCTCATTTGAATTTGAAAGTTAACGGTTATTCATAAATGGCGGTTATTCATAAATGACAGTTATTATAAGTGACAACGTTGGAGCCAAAAATTTGGATTCTGGATGAGCACGGTATAAAATTCCATTGTTAAGTGCTAGAAATGTTCCTCCTAGGAGCTAAAACTATGAAAACACCAATGAGCATTATCCGTATTTTTGCACTAATTAAAGGAGCAATGTGTAACATTTCGGGGGATCTATTTGCAGAAATGGAATATAATATTCATAACTATGTTTTCATTAGTGCATAATCACCTGAAACTAACACTAATGGTGTTTTTGTTAGCTTAGAATGAGCCCCTTCATATCTACATAGGGAGCGGGATCTCTTCATGGAGTCTCCGCTGTGTTGCACCGCCATGTTTCTACAGTAGCCGAGAATGGACAAACCAAACACTGGCTCTAGAGAGGGCCTTTTGCGGTTTTACGTCACTATTGTGAAACTGCAGAGTGCAAAACCGCCGTCTGACTTCTGCTGCTCCTACAGTAGTGTTATTACGGGAAGGATGGCCTCAGCGTTACCACGGTTTCACACTCGGCGGCTCACGTTACTGCAGTTTTGGAAAGGGAGGAGTGAGAGGAGGGGTACTCAGTTGGTTGCAATCTGCAACCACACCACGAGATGCCACCAAATCCTACAAACTGTACCTTTAACAATGGAGAAATTGCAGCATTGAACCACTTCAATTATAAGTAACATTTACACAATAAATGTAAAACATACCATGAAAAGCACGACATAATAATCTAAAGCACACTCTTGTGTTAAATAGGAGTGTTAAAGGATTTTTTGTGTGTTAGGCATACTTATGCTCACGCTTATGAATTTGCACATTTTCATACTCTCCATGTGTCGATGTATAACATCTGAGGATAATTTTCTCTCTACGCGTCATTAAGCCTCAATCGGATAAAAATCTTGCGTCTCCGAATGTGCATTGTAAAAGGAGGATGAGACAACACGAACGCAGAGTCTCTGTCTCTCTGCCATGTCGGTAATGACAGGTTAGGTTGGCAGCGGGGTGTCTGCTACGCCTCCTTCAAGAGAACTGCTGCCGAAGCCTGAGTGGGACTGGAGCCTGTCAAATTACAGTGGGATCCCACCTCACTTCCCACTCCCTCTTCCCTCCATCTGTCTGCCGTCTATCTCTTCACTGCCACTCCTCCTTTTTTGCTATCTTTTGTCTGTCTGTCAGTGTTTAAAGTAGCACAACTCATTTTTTTTTTACGACTGGGTAGATGCACAAAAACGGAAATGTTCTTACATCAACACGTCCGGCCGTGCCCGTGTGCTCCCCCCCCCATCCAGATCTTGGGAGGACAGACATTGGACAAGAAATGTGTGAGTGAAGCTTTGAGAGTATTTCTGGAATTCCCTCAAAGGCAGATTTTTCCAAAATGGCGGGTGAGAGAATCTGTCCCACAGTGCGAAACACACAGGGGAGTCTGGATGTGCTGCACTCTGATAAAGTATTTGATAGAATATCTAAGAATAAAAGATTGCCAAGCCTTCAGTTCTTACTTTGAGGGTCCGGACTTCATCTGCGTATACTTGGAGAAAATGTCGGAATATTTGGACTCTTTAATATGTCACACTGATAAAAAGCGATGGCTCTCAGAGGCCATTTTCTACAGCGGGTAACAATAGAGGTCCCTACAGTATCGCCTCTTTAGCCCTTCCCCTCCCATATCCCTCATCCCTGCTTTGTCCATATCTAGCTCATCCCCTATTTCTCTCTCATCCAACACCCCCACCCCCCCCCCCCCCTCCCCCCCCCCCCCCCCTCCTCCTCCTCATATATTCCCACCCCCACTCCCTCTCTCCATCCATCTCTATCTCTTAACACCCCCCCGCTCTCTTCTCTCTCTCCTCCTTTTCTGTCCAGCCCTCCTCTTCTTGCTCCAGAACTGTCAGATGGCATTAGTTCCTTTCACGCTCATGGCCTGTAGGAATAACAGCCGTGAACCTCGCCGAACAGCGCCATTCTCCTGCTCCAGTTAGCTCTCCACTCAGCACACAGGCTGTTGCGCAAATACCAATGTTATTCACGTCGTGCCCCCTTCACTTACACAACATGCCCCACTAAAAGGGCAAAGTAAGGCAGACGCAAATCTCGGCGGAGAAGGTCACGGGCGCTGAGTAAAAAAGATGCGCGCGTATTGTATAACACGGTCACGCTCGCTCATAATCATCAGCTCGTCCCCCTGACTCAAGGATCGACCCACAGCTTTGCTAAGATCTGGCTCACGTGGATCAAAAACGGATCCACTTCTTATCTACTTATGGAGCCACAGGCCTGAAAAAAATTTGTTAAATATATCATGCTCAGCTTATTTCCCATGAAGTTTCAGCCGCAGGGCAAGTTGTGGTTGGTATTAAAAAGCCCACTGTGACCAATAAGCTGTAAAATGGGCAGAAGTTTTTTATTGTGCGGAGAAACAGGGTGAAATGATTCCGATATCGCGTGCATATACATGTAACGGATGCTGCATACAGGATGCTGATTTGCATGCCAAAGCCTGACCGGTAGTTACTGTACTCTGAAACGATTTCACTGTTTTTTAAGAGTCTTGTAGTTTCAACATCAACATATGTATTGAAATCACAAACAGACGTATTTCGGATTTCACGGTGCACGTGGCGACTGACATCGGGTAGGACACCGCAAAGTAGAAGAGCCAGAACGAGCCAGGCCAGGCTAGCATCCCTCAGGGCGAGAACACCTGAAACTAATCTAACCCAGTTGGAGAGGAGATCTCTACTTGTATAGCTGTTGTCACTGTGTCCAGACTGATTATCTATACACTGCATCTAATAGTTTGGGGGGGTTTGAAACGTGTAGCATGGATAATTACTTTGATTTTGTTTGAAGGTTAGCTGATAGGGTGTCGGTATCTCGCGATTCGATTTCGATCCTTGGGGGGGGTCACGATTCAATTCAAAAGGGATTCTTGGTTCAGTACATAAGGGTGCAAATTTCAGGACCTACTCGGTCCGTTGTGCGCTGATACGTAAAGGCGGTGTGGCAAATTATAGCATGAAAGCAGAGTAAAGTGTGTATAAGATTATGGTGTTTTTTATTAGGGCTGTCAATCCATTAAAATATTTAATCGCGATTAATCGCATGATTGTCCGTAGTTAATCGCGTTTAATTGCAAATGAATCGCACATTTTCTTATCTGTTCAAAATGTACCTTAAAGGAGATCTGTCAAGTATTTAATACTCTTATCAACATGGGAGTGGGCAAATATGCTTGCTTTATGCAAATGTATGTATATATTATTGGAAATCAAACAATACAAAACAATAACAAATATTGTCCAGAAACCCTCACAGGTACTGCATTTAGCATAAAAATGTGCTCAAATCATAACATGGCAAACTGCTGCCCAACAGGCAACAACAGCTGTCAGTGTGTCAGTGTGCTGACTTGACTATGACTTGCCCCCAAACTGCATGTGATTATCATAAAGTGGGCATGTCTGTAAAGGGGAGACTCGTGGGTACCCATAGAACCCATTTTCATTCACATATCTTGAGGCCAGAGGTCAAGGGACCCATTTGAAAATGGCCATGCCAGTTTTTCCTCGCCAAAATTTGGCGTAAGTTTGGAGCGTTATTTAGCCTCCTTCTTGACAAGCTAGTATGACATGTTGGTACTATCTTCACTCTAGCTTTAAAACTGATCGTAAAATCGCAAGTTGCGTTAATGCGTTAAAGAAATTAGTGGCGTTAAACTGATTTTGCATTAACGCGCTATTATGTCGTTAACTTTGACAGCCCTTGTTTTTATATTTAAAAACGTTGTCTCAACTGACTGAGCAAAAAGTTAAAAAGCAAAAGGTAACATGTAACTTGCACAACAAAACACCTTTTACTATAAAGTTTTCAGCATTGCTCAATAACTTCAAGAATAACAAGTTCAAGTTATACAAAGAACAAAAATGCTCCCTGTTGCATGAATAAAGTTGGCAGGCTTAGGCTAACTGCCAATTTATTATGAGAAACTTGCCAATTTCAAAAATGAATTGTACACAAAATGAAAAGTAAAACTGGTATTTTGTGAGATTTTTCAACAAATAGAATGCTTGACCCAACTTTGACTTGGTGCGTGGGATTGCTCTCCATCAGTAGTAACATCTATTCTTTTGTAGAAAAAAAAAATACTTTTTTAAAAATTAATTTTTGGAAGTTGCAATCGATTCAGAATCTTAGAAAATAAGAATTTAGATTATTTTCCCCTACCCCTATAAGCTTAACATACTAACTTCTGACTTGGGATATTATGTGGGACTACAGACCCTTATAAACCTGTCAAATGAAAGAGGTGTGAACTGTGGTTTGAACGGATGATTATTAAACAAAGTACTTCCATTGCAATAATTGATTAATACAGTGTAATATTGCACACGAGTGTGCAGGAATGCGTGCGTGTGTGTGAGGCTAGAGAGAAACACAGCAAATACGTTCTTGAGGGGGGTTGATCTGTATGGGCGACGCAATTATCAGTTTGACAAGTAAGCACAGATAGATTATTACAAATATGAGGAGAGTGTAATTTCTCATCGCTCTGCGCTCGACAAGCCCAGCATGGAAGGAAGGCTTAGAGGCTAGTAATCAAAGCAGATTAGCGCGAGCTCAGATAGATGCTACGCGAGCCTGCTAATCATCCGAGTGATAACCGTGAATCATCCAAGTGCAGTCAGAAATGAGCAGTGTGTTTCAAATTACGATTTTGATGGAATGATCTCTGTATCGAGCGACCCATCAAAGTGCCTTCTCTTTGACTTCCATTCGCCTCCTCTAGCCCATGTCGCAGTAATTCCTCCGTGTTAATATAGTATGTGTAAGTCGGTTGCATATTAAGTGTCGGCGAGCGAAGGTTGGGCGGAAACGCTGGAGCTTCAGAGCACCGGTGTGACTGTGATCTCCGGCCTGCCTGCCCTGTGATTTAGCCTCGAAATGACAGACTTGCCCCTCATTGGGCTACGGGTGGAGAGCTAATGACATGCTGCGTGGGCTAACATGACTATTAGCCCACTCTGAGCAGCAGGAACTGACAGGAACACAATTCTGTCATTACGCCCTGAGGAGACCTCTAATCAGGGAGGCAGGGACACTATAGGAGAGGCCATTCGCACTGGGTTTCGGTGTGGAGACAAAGAGGTAACTAACTGGCTCTGTCTTACCTCAACCTTTAGGAGGGCCTTGCAGGCTCAGGAAATCATTTCAAAAGATTTCAACCGTAAGTACACGTGGCTGTTTTTTTACATGCCAAACAGAAAGAACGTGATTCGAGAACGTTTGACCTAGTTGCTGCTACTTGCAAATTACATGTAATGAGCATGGCAGCATATATATTTTCTCCAACCACCTCTTTGCTGCTACAGCCTCACTGGGTCTGGAACGACCAAGTGGCTGACCGTGGCTAATGCTATAGCTTAATTTAGATAGATATTGCTGTATAACTTTAACATTACGGAGTCAGTTCACTGATGTATGACTCTTCTCCACTTGTGCTACATCACAAAACTGTGAAAATGGCCGTCACAATATCCCGGAGCAAAAAGGGGGTATCATTAAATGTCATGTTTTATCTCACCGAGAGTCCAAAACCCCCAAATATTCAATTTAAGACGAAGGGAAGCCGTGTAGTGTCACATCCGAGAACCTGAAGTCATCAAATTTTTGGCTGTTTTTTTTTTTTTAAATCATCAAAATAGTAATTTTCTGTCAATTGACTAATTGATTAAAGCAGCAGTGGGTAGAAATGGATATTTAATTAATATGATTAAAAAAAGTTATTTTTATAAAACGGTCAGTATATCCTGACAATAGTGCATGAGACCAGTAATCTAAAAAAAATCATGTGCCTCTGTGTCCTCCGGTGCTCCTAACGGCATCTGCAAGATTTCACAGACCAGAGGAAAACAAGCAGTCAGAGCTGATCTGGTGTCTGCCGTCCAGCTGCCGACAATGAGAGCCGCGAGTCGATCACTCGCAAACTCTGACCAAAAGGTCAAACTAGGCAGCGCTGATCAAATATGAATGAATATTTTGTTACTGTATTGACTATTTCTCGCCTCAAATGTTTTCAGAATCATCTTGTAGTGCACGGTTTAGCTGTGAAATGAGAAAGTTTGTGACCCGGCAGCCATGTTGAGATCTGCTGAGGAAATACCAAGCACCGCCCACCAGCCAGAGCACAGCCAATAGGAACGCTCTCTTTCTGAAATGACTTGTGAATGTCTAGTTTTCTCTCAGAACACTTGAATTACAATATGCTGAAAGGTTATTATGGATTTTTCCCCAATGATGCCAAAAACTTGTTGCCTACTGAAGTTTTAATTGACTAATTGTTGCAGCCAATTTACCGCATATTTTTAACAATGAGAAATTAAAGTTCAACTAACCATCACCTTAGGGTAATGAATGAATGAATGAATGAATGAATGAATGAATGAATGAATGAATGAATGAATGAATATCACCTTGGATATTCTTTTTGCAAAACTGCTGAACTGCTACTCAGTGATACTGAATTTGGCAATATAATTGTACATCTTCTGCTGGCTTCACTGCTACTTTGTGTGATGCTGCATCTGAAAATGAGCCTCTGAAGATTTAAATAGAAGATGCATACTGTACCTGCTGCTCTGAAAGGCCCCGTCTGCTCCACATTATAAAATGTCTGTTTGTAAAACAAACTACACATGTTTTATGGCTTTGAACTGCCAACATCTGTGGATTTTTGTCAGTTGGCTCACATTGATGCCATATCGAAATTTCATTAAAGCATCAAATTTAAAAGCTGTCTCAAACTAGTTGTATGGCGCTATATGAAAATCAATATGGTGTTTTAGCAATGGCCAGTATCAAAATAAAAATGTACGTACAAAAATGTCACAAATGACCTTAAAGTTTGCATTATAGTAGAGCAACTGTTATATATAGAATAACACACATATATTGCATTTTCCTTCTCCAAGTAATATACTGTATGTGAGCATCACTACAGCTTCACCACATACCTGACACTGTGTGAAATTTCCTAATGCAGTAAACCCCACTCATCTTACACTTCAAGAGGATTAAAGCAAACACTGAGAATTATGAGGAAACAGCACTGAGGCAGGTTTGTCCACGAGCATTCCTCCCCGCAGTAGGTGGAACGCAGGAATGTGACAAGCCCCCATTCTGTAGCCGACAGCCTGCATCACTAATCATACATTATAATCAGTACAGGCATATACCTACCTATCTGGGTATACGACGTTCTGACGATATAGAAAGAGACTGAGAAATGAGCCGGACTTCACTCAGATCTCTTCTCTGCTCTAGTGGGCGTTGGATGTTACAGTATTTATTTAACCATGTATGTGTTTTCATTAAAAACTCATTACAAAATGTTTTCATAGTGGTGCTAGAGTTCTGCGCGGGCCGTAAACGGAGACCCACAGCCTGTACTCGTGTCTATAAGACCCCGACCAGCCTGAACCCAACTGGTACTGCCAAATCTGAGCTTCAAACTCAAGACCTGAAAGCTACATTTTTTACTTTGTTTTATCCATTACACTCTGTTATGCAATTTGCTAGAAATTATAAAATTGTGCTGTATCATTAAAAAGTGTATATCTACAGATGGGGACCATTTGTGCCAATAAAACAAGTATATTGTGTCCATTACTCCCACCCACGTTAGCTTTGGGCCAATAGAAACTCTGATATTATAGTGACACACAGCAAAAAGTTGATTATTTTTTAGTTGATGCACTTAAAAATGATGCATGATGCATCGAAGAAAAAAAAAAAAAATTGTGATACATGCATAGGTGAATTGATTTTTTTTTTTCAAACCCATAGTAGATAAGGATGCCAAAGGATGGAATGTGAACTACACATTTTGAGCAACTTTCTTAGATAAATGTTATTTAGGGTATATGCAAGGTTTATCAGCATGCATGCTTTTATCATGAGAATGGAAAATAAGGAAAAAGAAAAAAAGAAAACAAAGACTGAAAGCAAAATGCTTGGTAAACTGACAGTTTACCCACTACTAGATTACACTATTACTAGTAGCAGTAATAGCTGCAGTAGCATTAATGCTAGTAGTAGTAGTAGAAAAACATCACACTGCAGCATTTCAATTTATTGACTATTTACCTTCATCCAACATCATTTCATAATAAGATCAAAGAGTATTCCACTTACCTAGATTACTTGCATTGATTGCATCTGTGGAAACAGAAAACAAAACCCTTATCAATACATGTGATCAATAGAGATGGAATGTCAGGAGTCGGGACATATGTAAGCAGTGAGGCCTCTAGCATTCTTCATAGGTAATGTTATGTCTATGTGCTAAGTCGGGGCAGTCGGCCCGACTTGCTGAGGCCTGTACTGCAGGAAGGAACAGGTAATGGTGCGGGCTAATCTGTGTCGGGTAGGTGGTTCCAGTACAACAACGTTCCACAGTTTTTACATTTACAACATTCTGGAATATAAATATATATATCTATATATTGTATATATAGATATAGATATATATATATATATATATAAAGATATATATATATATATTTTTTACAAATATCAGATTATTTGTTTGTACTTTGGAAGTCTTATCTGGACAAGGAGAATGTACTGTACATTGGAGTTATCTGCTGTTATCACAATGTTTCTGAGTCACAACTAACAACCCGTTGACCTAGTAGATTTGGGTTGATGGATGGGATATGTCTCTACCAATGCTTTCAACCACATTTCAGTCTTCCTCGATTTTTTGTTTTGTTTTGTTTTTTGTTGTCACAATACAAACATGTTTCGTGTACCATAGTTTTGATTTAGTGTGTCCAAGTTTTGAGGTACCTGTCTCTGAGGCGTCTGCCCGCACATCAATAAAATGGAAGTAAATAGAACTGCATTTCTGGTGCTCATAGCATTGCAAATTTTACGTTAGCAAAATTAAACAGCATCTTTTTCCAAAAACAAAGCCCCAGTTACTCTGAATAATCCACAGAACCCACCACCATCAACAGCTTTCATATTTCTTTGGTTGAAAACGCATCTCGTTACCCGGAAGCTGCATGGCTAGATACTACGACGGAGTATTAGGGCACATTGAGGGGGGAAAAAAAATCTGAGATTTTACTACAAGAATAAAGTCATAACTTTACGAGAAAAAAAAGTCGTAATATTACGACTTTATTCTCGTAATATTACGACTTTATTCTCATAATATTACGACTTTTTTCTCGTAAAATTACGACTTTATTCTCGGAATATTACGACTTTATTCTCGTAATATTACAACTTTTTTTCTCGTAGAATTACCACTTCGTTCTCGTAATATTACGACTTTTTTTCTCATAAAATTATTTGTATTATTCTCGAAATCTCAGATTTTATTTTCCTCAATGTGGCCCTAATACCCCAGTGGCATCTTACGACGGAGTAAGTGAGAAAATATTGCGTCTCTGTAATTTGGGTGGACCAACATTTTAAAATTTTAATAGATAGGGTGAAGCACAACAGGGGACAATAGGAATTCTACAGAATATATAATACAATTGAGACAACATAGAAGGCTACTACCCCCACACCCACCCCCCAAATCATCATCATACAATGCCTGTTAAATCATTATTCATTATATAAAAAAAACAAGTCATGTCAAATATAGCAAGTGGGCATGTGTGAATATTTAACACTGGTTAATAGATGTCTTAAAAAACTGCACATAACAGCCTCGGCTGACTTATCTGATTATTCTAAAGGCTGCACAACCCCTGCCCTCCTCATCAGCAGCTTAGCCAAATGCTCCTGACATCCTCACACCGAGCGCCGAGAGCGAGGCAGCCTTACGAGGCAGAAATGGTGACATCACCCGAACAACAGCTAAACAAAATAGGCCACAGCTGTTTGGTTCTTTAGGCTACAAATTAGACTCAATATGTCACACGGCATCACATCACACGGAGGACTGTAGAAATAAGCACTGAGCCGTCTCCGTCGGACTGAGCTGCTGCTGCTCTGCTATCTCTTTCTGCTTGCTTACTTTCTCTGTTCTGTTTTTCAGACGTACAGATACAGAGCTCATGCTAATTTGCACTAGATGAGGAATGAGCAACGGTGGGTGTATTGGTGGGGAATGGATGAATTATGGAAGGATTTAAATAATAAATAGGCCCTCTTCAACCAGACGAGAGTCTTGAAAGAGGGGGGTACTCAGGGAGGTAGTGGGACACTTTGTGAAAGCCATAGACTCTCTAAAGAGATCTGGGGCATATGAATTATACCTTACTGGGTCCATTATCGCTTATCAAAGCATCAAATGAATTATTCTGTGGGGGGCCCTTGCGAATGTGCATACGGCGCTGCTATAGTTCCACTTCAACAAGAAAACAGAAGGATGGAGCGATGCTTCCATATGCACACATATGGAAGCGGGGATAGAAACACCTGGGAGGAATCAGTTAGCTGTCAGCATGAAGACATTAAGCCTTCATATATAAAACAGTTCATGAAGCCTTTAATGATGCAGACATGGTATTTGGGCCACGTGACCGAGGAAACACAAAACATCGTTCTTACATTCATCCCTCCGAGATGAACGTTGAGCGATCCTTGAAGGGATCGGAGAAGCCAATCCGGAGACAGATGAAGCAAAAGGGGGAAAGAGAGATGGGGAAAGGGGGAAGGGTAGGGGATCAGTAGTGAAAAGGGAGTGTCCCCCCCAACCCTCCCATAAGTGTTGTTTCTCAGACCTCCACTTTGAGACTGTAGTCTAAAAATACCCCAGCCAAGCTTGGTGGGAAGGCTTCCCCCAAAAACCAACTCAATATGTCACCAGCGGCATGTGGGGAGTATCCGAGAAAGAGTATCCGGTAAATGGACTGCATTTATAGAGCGCCTTTCTAGTCTTCCGACGACTCAAAGCGCTTTAAACTACATGTCAGCATTCACCCATTCACACACACGTTCATACACAGAGGCTGCCATGCAAGGTGCCAACCTGCCCATCAGGATCTAATCGAAATACTCATTCACACCCCGATGGCACAGCCTTTGGGAGCAATTTGGGGTCAAGTATCTTGCTCAAGGACACTTTGGCCATGTTCAGACCTGGTATTGACATGCGTCCTCAGTGATCCGATCACAAGTGGACAGCTCTAAGTACAGGTGTGAACACACTCGAGACGCATTGAGGACGCATTGAGATCGGATCTTTCAGACCACATTCAGAGGTGGTCTGGGCCACATATGACCACATTCTTTTAGCAGTGTGTGCGCGAATGCGTCCTGGGCCACATTAAGGACCACCTACTCATCTGATGTCCAGCTGGGATCCGCCGGATCACCAAGCCCCCTCAGGTGAATAAACAGGCAGACACGGGCGCTTGTCAGCATGGAAACGACCTCCGTGCTCTTCTGTATCCTGTCAGTAAAACTGTATTTTATTAAAATATATCTTGTTTATAGGCTACTTATCTACAGACTATCAGAGTCGGCACGCGAAGTGCATTATTATCATACTGTCGGAGATGTGTCGGTGTTTTTGTTCCGCTGCTTTGCGTGGAGCTGACACTCGACCGCCCGCCCACCTGTTCTCCGTCCTCCCCGACATGGAGGTCCCCGGGGACCGCCGGTACAATAACCTTTTATTTTGATGTTAATACAATGTACCAGAATATGTAGGATATTACTACTGACATTCACGTAATATTACGTCACAACGGCTGCTGTATTAGCCATGTGTTTACTACGTGTTTACTTGCATAATGGGGCGGGAAAGTGAGATCGGATCACAAGTGGCCACTGAAGACGCATGTGGAGACGCATTCTAATGCCAGGTATGAACAGACGTACTTAAAGCTGTCCACTTGTGATCCGATCACTGAGGATTTCATGTTAATACCAGGTCTGAACGGGGCCTTTGACATGTGGGCTGGAGGAGCCGGTGATCAAACCGCCGATCTTCCGATCGGTGGGCGACCCACTCTACCTCCTAGCCACACCCGCCCCTTATTTGACTGAAGAACCCCCCAATGACCGAGTTACCGACAGCCTCCTCTCTCGTCTGAGACGTTCCTGCCACGCAAGGCAGACTAACATACAAAGTCTACTCTGAAAATCCAATTATTTTGATGAAGGCCAGTCGCTGAATGCCAGCCAAAACGCATACAATAGAGTTTTCAAGTGACCAAGTAACCAAGGAAATACATTATCTGAAAGCAAAAGATTGTTTGGCCCTGCTCACTCTTCTGTTGATTTTCAACAGCTCAAAAGCTTTTTTGAAAATGTTGCACAAAGTTCTGATAGACAGCGGCTCCACTTTGTGTCACTGTACCGTAGTTTAATACTCCCCAAAGCATTTCTTCAGAAATTACGCCAACATGTGTTCACCGCTACTAAAAAGGTAAGGACATGAACAATGTAATGTCATGTTCGTCCTAGCTAAGCTTGCAACCAACCTGCTCAGTAAATAACAAAGGAGACAAAGGTCTGCTGGAAAGCCAGAATTCACAAAACTGACCAAGGTTCTTCTCAGTTTGCTCAAACATTTTTGACAATAAGCTCTCTAGACACGCAGCATTCATGATTTCAGCCCATTCAAAAATGTGTGTTTCATGGGCATCAAAAACTACAGCTGCCTTGCTGTTATAGTTCAACAAGTTGGCGTTAATCATTATTTTATTGGGTTCCACTAGCATTTTGCTAACAAGTGGAATTACTTTATGAATGCACCTGACACAGAGGGGTGATGGGTCTTAAAACAGTGCTCACCAGTGAAACTATGCTATGGCCAGCAATGTATCATAATGTCAACAGTCTCACGGCAGTTCGTGAAATAGTCACAAATTTTAATCTGTATGATTCGTGTTCATACACATAAATTTCCTTTTTTGCCCGTTACGCTCAGCACGACTTTCAACAACATATTTTTAGTGCGTTTCCCTACAAATGTCTAGCAACATGTGACACGTGTCAATTTCCGCTCCAGTTGTTTAAAAAAAATTAAAATACTTAGTTAGGTTTAGGAAAATATTGACTTGGTTAGGTTTAGGCTACAAAACTACTTAGCTTTAGGAAAAGATTGACTTGGTTAGGTTTAGGCTACAAAACTACTTAGTTAGCTTTAGGAAAAGTTTGCGGTTTGGGTTCAAATAACACCGGGAGTCCACAAATACCCCGACCTCCTCCTTACGCTGTGTTTGCCGCTCTTTATACTTCTCAGTTCAAAATTACGTCGATTACATACGAATTGATTTTGTCCATCACGAAAAAAAATGTGAAATTCGTGTCTACGTACACGAATCAATACATTACATTTCGTAACTATTTCACAAACTGCTGTGCGACTGGGCTGCATATCATCTGCTCAGGTTCTGATTGCTAAATGTGGCTGGCAATGGCAGCTGGCAATATGGGAATGTTTACTGTATAGTCCCCCTCTTCGTCGCAAAAGTAGAAATTATGTAATTGTTGTGTATTGTAAAGAAACATGCAATGTCTGTTATTTTTGCACAGCTGCTGGGCTAACTGAAATGCTTACTTTTGAAGGGCGGACGGACATCATAAGAAGCTTAGTTTTGAAGAGAATTCCAAATAAATGCCACTCAAGTGGTTATAGTTATAGACCTACTGTAGATCACCATTACAGGAATGGAAATTGATGAGATTAGCAGTAATCTTCTAAAGCGCAGTGCAAAACTACCACAACAAAGGCAGTTTGTAATTAACTGAAAAAAGAGCTGGATGCTAATATGATCTTCACACAAGACAATACGGTAGTTATGCTCATTCCCTACGCCTAGATGCACACAACAAACCAGTTTCAACTTCACTTTTTCAATTTCAGTTGGATTTTTTGGATATAAATATTTGGAATATAAAGGTACGGTCCATCTACACGGTTGTCAAAGCAATCCTACTTTTCCGAAGTTTTTGTCATTCACATGCACCCATACAAGACCCATAACTTAATTGATATCTGTCCAGGAAATCAGCAGAAATCATATGTTTTTCTAACCCTGATAATAGAAAGGATGTTTCTTTTTTACACAGATTATAAGAAATCAGATTACTGCAGAAAGCAAGCAATAACTACATTACTTAAGTGTATGTAAATGTAGATTCTGGGTAGCGTTTTTGTACTGCACACTGATGAACTAAGCCACCGATGTGCTGCTACGACCTTCTAGAAACAGTTTAAAATCCCACACCAATGAGCACTTAGATCCAAACACAAAGCAAAAATTCAAGGAAAACAGATGGAAATCTATGATTACAATCTAATGAATGATTTATACGGCATCTCTGGCTTTTTGGCCTAGATCACAATGTTCTTTGATGTCAAAGAAGAATAAGACAAAGTAGACCAACTGTAGAAGCAGTATGTGTCACGGCATGTTGAGACACCTCCGGCAGCTCCGCGCACTGTTTGTGTTTGGTCTGAAGCTGCAACAGGATCTGAGGCCCAGGCTGAGGATGTCACTCCTCAGCCTGGTCCCCTGGGATGTCCTCCCACCCTGCAGCTCTCCAGACCCTGAGGAACTGCCGGGAGCGGAGGGGGACTGGGAAATGGTGGGGTCACTTCGGTGACGTTCCTGCTCGCCCTCGCATTACCCCCGTTGGCCCCGTCCTGACACCCAACCCGAGAAGCCACAGCACTCAAAGTGAAGGTCAAAGAGCTGAGGAAGACACACTGAGACGGCCCCGATCAAAGACGAGCAGCACCTTTCTCGTCTGCTCTGGAAATCTGAGCCCTGCTAATGTTTTCAACTCTCTGAAAAAGAAATCATGTTTCTTAGTGCAAATCAAAATTGTTATTCATTTAAATAGATGAGAATTTGAGCGAGAGAAAGGACTTAAACAATCTAAAACCATTTGATTCACAGCTGAATTAAATGATGGAGAACAAATATGAAAAGGAGAGGAAAATGTCTCCTCTATTCAAAAGGTCAATACCACATCATTTACATAAAAGTATAATCCATATTCCACCTATTTTGACATATTTATCTAAGATTCATCCAATGCACCTTGTTATTTTAGTATCTGTGGCTTTTCCACAACACATTTTGCGAATGACAGTGCTGAAATGAGGGGAAATATTTTTCTTTTTAGCAGGAGTTTGTGAGTGTTTCATCTTATTGCTCAAATGACGGCTTTTAATGCCGCAGCATTCATAACCCGTGCCTCTTATCACGGCTCCCTCCAACACTTGATGGAATTTGCCATCGCACAATGGTTGGAAAATACACTTCAAAGGCAAGACGCATCTAATCTCCTCCACTCTGCACATTGCAAATTTGCTGTGATAATAAGATCCTGCCTTCCCAAGCGTTCTCAGGGATCTGAACCAAGGATGAGAATTTCATCTCTCTCTCTCTCTCTCTCTCTCTCTTTCTCCATCTCCGTTTCTTTCTATCTCACTCTCTCCCAGTGTGGCATCGCAAGGGGGGTGTGGGGGGGTTTGTGCTGCAGTTTCAGAGAATCTTCACAACAGCAATACTGCATATCTGTGGAACCCATCCCATCCTTATGTAAAAGGCCTATTTTACACTTTTATTCTACACTCGCACACACACACACAACAACAGAGAGGCACGACTGACAGCACAGCACAGTGACCTAGTTTCCATGTGGCCCAGAAAGATCAAGCATGACTCCCTCAGAACTGCTTTGAGCACAAAAACCTGGTTCAGTGCATTCAGTCAGGCCAGTGCACATCGGCGAGCAGCCAACCTACCAATCGCACTACAACAGAGAGAGCCGTCGCCCGCTTTAACTACAGCTTCGGAAAAGAAAGCGGAGACGTGCCGCTGAGATCCCAAAACCGCACCGCATCCTTTGCCAAAGTCACAAGACGTGCGGAACCGCAAATGGGAAGGCAGGCAGGAAGCCCTGCAGGTAAAGCTGTGTGTTGTGTTTAGTCTGGCGGAGGGCAGGTTGAGGACAGGCTTGTCATCGGAGGCACAGCTGCAGGACATGCTGCAACAACACCCCCCCTCTAACCCCCCACTAGCTGACTCCCAGCGCCCTACATACACCACTCCACCCCCCTCCAGGTTATCTGTACACATGGAGAAGGTTATGGATGGAGATGCTATCACAGAGAGCGCATTAGCACAACAAAGAGGTGTTTTAGAGAGAGGCCCGCCAGGATAATTAGCTGATCCCTTACCAAGATGCCGTGTTCGATACAGAACAACATGCTAATGTGAAGACATAGTGTTGAGTGTTAAGGGAGGAGATGCAATTTGAGCCATGGCCGAACAAAAACAAAACAAAAACTATAAAAAAAAAAAATCACTGTGAAATTGTGGCGTCATCAACTCACTCCTAACTTTAAAAACTTTTATTCCTTAAAGGAGCAGTCTAACATTTGGGGGAAATCTTTTGCTTTCTAAAGCAGAAGCAGGAGAGAAGATCAGTCAGTGTTCCAGCATATAGATAGGTTCCAGGATGTTTTTAGCCTAGCTTAGCACAAAGGCTGGTTAATGGGGTAAACTGCTAGCCGGGTAGCCATCAGCAATGTAAAAATACTACAGGGCTGTCGATCGATATAAAATATTAAATCGTGATTTATCGCATGATTGTCGATAGTTAATTGCGATTAATCGCAAATTAATCATACATTTTTTATCTGTTCAAAATGTACCTTAAAAAGGGAGACTTGTCAAATATGCTGCTTTATGCAAATGTATGTTCAGGCTATATGTATTATTGGAAATCAATTACCAACACAAAATAATGACAAATATTGTCCAGAAACCCTCACAGGTACTGCATTTAGCATTAAAGAATATGCTCAAATCATAACATGGCAAACTGCAGCCCAACAGGCAACAACAGCTGTCAGGGTGTCAGTATGCTGACTTGACTATGACTTGCCCCAAACTGCATGTGATTATCATAAAGTGGGCATGTCTGTAAAGGGGAGACTCGTGGGTACCCATAGAACCCATTTTCATAACTTGAGCTGAGAGGTCAAGGGACCGCTTTGAAAATGGCCATGCCAGTTTTTCTGTCTGAAGTCTGAAGAAGAAGTCACTTACTAAAATGTGCCAATAAATTGCACTCTAAGGGAGCTACAGTGTGCGGACCTTCTTCTATGTTGACTCGCCAAAAATAACGTAAGTTTGGAGCGTTATTTAGCCCCCGTACCGACAAGCTAGTGGGACATGGTTGGTACCAATGGATTCCTTAGTTTAGTATTTCTAGATTCAGAGGATGTCAGAATCTTCACTCTGGTTTTAAACTGAGCCGCTACAGCCTCAAAATCGCAAGTTGCGTTAACACGTTAAAAAATGTTGTGGTGTTAACGCGTCATTATCGCGTCATTATCGCGTTATTATCGCGTTATTATACCCCTATATAGGTCGTAGCAATTAATATTTAAAATGTAATTCTGAACAATTTGTTAAACACATTCTCAAAACCCTAACATAAGTTGTTCAAAACGAGAATTTTTTTAACATCCAGACATATTTTACTCACTTATTACAGAAAATACCCGTTCTCCAGATTGAATTGTGCGCAGGCTCATGCCTTGTACTAAAATTTCTTCTCACTTGTGTGGTGATGCTTTGATTCTTATACCACAACAAAACCTAACTGACTCTACAACAAGACATTAGGGGACAAGCCAATAGGCAGCCCTTCATATCCTCAAAGTAAAATATGTATTTTTTACCAACCAATTGGAAACAAGCATTCAGTTAAACACCTTTTCTGTAATAAAACACAATATTGGAAACGACGACAAACCCGAAATATGTATAAATCCAGCTGGAGTCTGACTTTAACAATTTCTGCACCATTTTATCATCACGGGAGTCTCCCAATACTACACTACTTCATCCTAATGTCTCCAGAAGTATGTCTGACAGCAGAAAAAGAAAGATATGTGATTTGCTGCACTAAAATAAGTCAGACATGACACAAAATTGAGTCCTTAACTTTGCCGACACTGGTGAGAACAGATCTGCACGGCTCTACGTGTAATGAGTGAGAACGAAACTCAGGTGAGTAATAGAAGTTCTTCAGTTGGTACAGGGAAGTGGATAGGTGGAGCGACTGCCGTCCTGCCAAGGTATCTGCTTTAATATCATCTCAAGTCTAACTGGGAGGCGATCGGTGGCGGAGCAGTATTTTGTTAAGGCCAAACAAAAGGCTTGTGTTGCAGCGTGTTGCCGAGCACGGAGCGCCGCGTGTTATCCAGGTCAGAGTGATCTAATCAGGTGTGAATGAAAGCACTTGGCAGCGCTCCAGGCCTCGCTATGCCGTCATCACTAAGGGGGAAGGAAAACACACACACATATACATATACGTGTCTTACTACAGTTGCGAGGACATTTCAACGAACAAACTACTTCCTTAACACCACAGCAATACACCACGTTTTTGATTGACACTACGATAGTGGTGGGTTGGGTACCAGATTTACATCTTGGAAAACCTGTGTACAGTATAGCTCAAACATTCCTGTATGATTTCATAGGAACAGGCATGAGCACTAATAGACGTATCAAAGCTGTGTGTAGCAATATCAATTTAGGCGCAATAAGCACAACTTAAATATAGTGGAAACGAAAAAAATACAAAAGTATGGAGTACAATATCTCTGAGCAATCAGCGCAAGTGAGTTTTATGTAGATTGATTTGTCCAGGCTACGCCTTGGTTTAGTTTACATTTTTCCATAGTAGTACCAATACGGTTTCGGTACTAACACCAACACTGTTTTATTTATCTTATTTCATTTTCTTTTATGACCTTTCTTTGAAAAATTAAAACATTTCTTTCTAAAAAAAAATGCATTTATGCTTAATTTTATACTTATATTTATTTCTACTATTCTTGCATTGACATTAAACACACTTCTTTTTTTTATTACCTATTTACACTGTGGTTATATATTGTTGTGTTTGAGGCACATTTCTTATATTTCTCATTTTTTATTATGTATTTATATTACTTTACATACATTGTGTTATATATTGTAGCATTGTGTACATAATTTACATTATACACACACTACTTTATATGTATATTTCTTTATGCTTATATGTAAGAGCTGTACTGTAACATTACAATTTCAGATTTTCTTCTCAGCTTCTCAAACGTATATGATTCGTATATACATCACACCTCCATACTGTCCAACCACAGCAGTTCAAACTCCAATAAAACGGCACAAAACTCTCAGGATGTTGTTTTTTTTTTTCTTTTTTTCTTCCAGAGCAGTGTCACCCAAACTCCACCCAGAGCGGCAGCCATTCAATAGAAAAGCCTTCTACTTTCAATGGTCTGAGCTCAGAACCAATCACAGCTACCCCTGCCCCCCCTCGGCTCCCAGGCTTTCAGCCAATCGCGGCAGACCCCGCTCCACACATGACTATGCGCTGCTGTCCATCAACTGCCTCATATATAGTGCATGCATGAAAATGTGGAGCAGTTCAATAACTTTAGTCGTAGACAGGCTCTTGTGTGCGCGTGTGTGTGTGTGTGAGGAGGGGGGGATTGCATGCATGTGGGAATGCATGTGCTTGTTTACCTATGTAGAAGCACAGAAGGAGAGCGAGAGGGAGGGCGAGAGAGAGATTTGTAAGGCACTTGTATTTGCTAACTACTGGCTGAGTTCCCACTAGAGGCAGGGAGATCAGACTGAAAGACTGTGTGTCAGGAGTGAGACAGAGACAGACAACAGACAGAGAGGAACCGCTCAGCAGCAACTTTTCAGCCCGTCTACATGAGGTTTCTCCCTGAATATGGAGGCTCGTGGTTTTTATTTTTTTTCAACCATCCAGTCACCACAGATCCACGCCGCCGAACTTTTGGCAACGCTTTAGGTAAGTATTTGAACTGCTCGTCCTTCGCCGAGTCTTTTTCATTTCCAACTTCACTGATTAAACACTTAACCTTTGACACTTTTCCACTTGTTCTGATTTTGTTTCACACTATGTCTGCATGTCTCGTTCAAAAAAAGCTGTACAACAAGCTGTTTAATAATTTCATTGAAACTATTTCTACAAAGCTAATGTATGAAAAAAAGTTTTGTTGATTTTCACTTTCACAGCGGGGCACAAAGGCATTTGTGTTTTGTTCGTGACGTGTGTGAGAGTGTTTGTGCTCGGTACAGTTTGTCTAAAAACTGTATGTGTGAAACCAGACAGGGGCTCTGTGTGTGGGAGAGTTTTGAAAAGGATGTATGTGCGAGAGAGAGAGAGAGAGAGAGAGACAGGGGGAGATTGTGTGTGCCGGACAAAGTGTGCCAAGTGTAAAAAAAAGTGTGTGTGTGTGTGTGCGTGTGCGCTCGTGTGACTGTCTGTGTCTCTTTTTTTTCTTTCTAAAGCTTGCTCTGTGGGAATGCGGAATGCGGACTGCGGTAGCCAGTAGCGATGTTTGACTGGGAGGAACTGAGCCAGACAGTAGACAAAAGCGAGCAGGGCCGTCCAGACAGGGCAGGTCAGCCATTAGAGGCTGCAGCGGAGGGACAGGTCAGCCAGCTGCTGCTCCGCTCCACGAGGGGAGGGGATACCCCGCCTTTAGCGTTGAGGCTGAGGGTTAGAGTTGCGGTTGAGGTTAGGGGTGACCATGCTTCACTTCACGACCGCCTCTCAGAGTGCTCACCTTGCACCTCACCCTCTCCCACTTCGAGAAAACCCCCAACCCCGTGCTCTCCAGATCGAAAATCCCCACTTGAGGAGTCAGTTTGAACGTTGCAGAGAATAATTTTGTGAAAATCTTTCAGCGCCGGTTTGTGTAGAAATTTTTGACGGTGCCAGCAATGGTTCCAAAAATTAAAAAAAAAGCTGCCGTCAATGACTTGCTTAAGAGTTACAACAAAACATACTACGGTGAAGGGAGGAAAAATGCAGCAAAGGAAGTGTAGATGTAGGAGGAGGTTAAATATAGACGGGCGCTAAAAGAGGAAGAATAGGAGAGACTGTAATTTTCACAGAGGTTGTTTTTTTCTATTCCCTTTTTTTTCGCCGGTTTTTCCCCCGCCGGCTTGCGTGGGGGTCGCCGGGTTTGGAATGTATTTAGTGACAGGAAATACTGGCCGCCCCTATATTTTTTTTGTCCCGGTCCGCTTTTGTCCAAAGCTCTTAATCCACCGCAAAAGCTGAGTGCGTAAAGGAGTAGCAACAACCAAGAAAAACATCGCCCCGGATCACAGATGTACACCACGGCTGTAGTCCGCCCCCCCCCTTCAGAATAACACATTCACAGAAAGCACAAAGGCTTAACATCAGGACGCACAAACAACACATAAATAAGTCTGGATTGATATCCGAGTACCGGTGATGACGAGGAAAAAGCAGCTCTTTGAAGCTACACTGCAGCTGCTATAGGAAGTGAAAAACAAGTGTCATCACTTAAAGTCACTGATTCAGATTAAAACTAAAATACACAACAACAGTCCTGGACTGCGGTCTGGAAAATGTGTGTGTACATGTAGCCCATCTGAGACTCTCCTCAGACTGAGTGCAACTCATTCTCTGAAAATGCCTCTACATGTAAAGTCTTGTTACCCAGATACACATCTCAAGCCCTCATCACCGCCAATGGCAGGCAACTCAAAGTCATACACTCCATAACCCCAATCAACGGAGCCTTTCAGTGAAGCCGTCACTGAAACACATGCTCCTCAACTATGCAGTCAAGCCTACATATACTGCCTTTAATACACGTGTTGTGTCTCCAGGTGAGAGAAAAAAAACACACTGTTCTGTGTGACAGCACAGGTTTTTACCAATTGCTTAAGGATTACAGGTAGCCAAAGTCCTTTGTTGACTAAATGATAACACTTGGACTCTGTGGAGGTGAACTTGAGGGCTTTGATTTTTTTTTTTTGGTCCCTAAAATGGCCACGAAGCATTTTTGTAAACCTCAGCGGTTTGGTGAAGTCCAGTGTCACTTGTTGATCAGCTAGTATCGTCTGAGTTCAGAGAAGGCAGCGGGTTGCGTAAGCGTCTCCTGTGACCCCGCACCTTGGCCCGGCCTGAGCCGAGGTCTGGGTGGACTTTGATCCCCCAGGCCCCGGAGCTCTGTAAGCCCCTCTTGCACCCCTTGCTCCCTCCCAGGCCTGTGTGTGTACCTGGATTTGAATAGAAACCAGACAGCGATGCCCCCCCCCCCCAACCCCCATACCCCGCCCTCCTCCTCTGTCACCACTCCCGCGCGGGACAATGAGGATTTGTTAGCGCTCAGCCGCGAGCCTGCTGACACAAAGCGCATAGCCTCCCAGTCCCCGGCCCTGGAGTGTAGCAAGCTGAAGCGCAGGCGGGCAGGACACCAGCAGGGGGGCCACAGAGTGGGGGTTGGGGGAGTGGGGGCAGTTTTTTTGCAGGGGGTGGGATTAGCAGACAAGAGCTCTGGGTTGGGGGATGGGGGCCTGAAATGAACAGGAAATTACTGCCTTTGATGAGGCAGAGGCAGATTCGCACAGGCTGAACTCCTCCGGGCCTCTTCCCCCGGCCGTAAAAACCTGTTTGAGCAGAAAATGTCAAAACACTTCAAGGCCCCCATGTGTCACTTCCCTCTGGCTACGATGGAGTTGTTAAGTCCATACACAGGTGCTAAGCAAACACTCGCAAAAAAGTTTGCGCTTTTTTTTTTTTTTTCTCTCCCCACCACCACCACCACCACCACTGCTGCTCGCTGCCCCCTCTCTCTCTCCACCCTTCCTTCAGACGCCAGCTCCTGACCATGTCATGGGAATCCTATTAAGCTATATATGCTATCCATCCCGACCCATTTACCACAGCTCAATCTATATCACACTGCAGGGAAACCAGACATTTTATATTTAGCCTTTCTGCATAAATATTTCAAATCCGTGAGGGTGTGGAAAATATTGTAAATATACTGGGCGTTACATCAAAGGTAGAGAGGAGCAGAGATGAGGAGATAAGTGGAAGTGTAAAATTTGGATTTCTTACGCTTTCAATGAATTGTGATTTGTCTCGGTTTAAGCGCAAAAAAAAAGAACTTACCCAACATGATATCTGCTGGGGCCTTTAAGCCATGTTTGACTCAAACAGCAGGAGGAAGGGGAGGCAATGTGCTAGTCTCTTCTTTTTTTTTTTTATACAAGCTTGCACCCTACCTTCTCCGTGATCAAATAATGATGCTTTCTACCGACACCACACTACATTTAAATTTCTCAAATGTCTCAGAGAACTCCCTTCCGTGCCGTGTGTGTGTGTGCGTGTGTGTTTGCGTTCCTGAGCGTGAGGAGAGATGGTAATGTGTGTTCAGTGAATATCAGGGTCGATTAGAGAGTCTCGTCTGGTCGGGCTACAGCAGATTAGACAGGCGGAGCAGATACAGGCCGCAGGCTGGTCGTCTGGCGCTCTGACCCACATTGCTCTGATGTGCACGTCACTTCCCATTACACTGACAATTGGACGCCACATCAGCTGAGCGCGCCGTGATCTGCATACCCTCCCCGCGGGCGAGGTCTTGCTCACCGTAACCCTCATGCTGTCATACTCACAAAACTCCGGCCGTCCCAACCGCCTGGGCTACAGGAAGTGGTGGATGAGTCACAGCGAGGCTTCGCCATCGCGGCTCTCGGTCCCTAACTGTGTGGGCGGTGGATTTGGCACGCTATAGCAGAATGTTGACCTTGATGCTAATATGCTAATATCTAAGCTTCTGGATGTCAAGTCATATAAGTAAAAGCTTGTGACAGCGCATCCGCTGTGCTTTATTTTTAGCCAAAAGCAGCATGTATCTAAATTAATATCAGCTCTCCGCATTAAGGGCCTGTCCAGGACAAATATTCAGATCAACAGCTTATGAATTTGTCAGAAGCATTTGTCACCACGATGACTCGGACAGGGTTTTCACATGAGCTGGTTATTTATCCTCATCGTCTCTCTCTGTGTGAGTGAAAGAACGCCACGACCGGCTCCGGTTTGTCGAGCAGTTTAAGTGTCCATGATGGACCGGATCCTTTTATGAACTACACCACTCATCACGCTCGCACGCGTCCTGCTCTCCGCAGGTGATGATGAGTGGGAGTTTAAGCTTTTGGTGAAAGTGCAGAATGTACAAAACGCAATATTGAATTTGATCTCTCAATCTGACATTTCAACAAGTACTTGGGGCCAAAAATACATGTACCTCATGGCAGCCTGTCATTGGTGCGTCTGTGGATGCATACTTGGGGGTATATAAAGCATATATAAGAGGCCTCGGTGGCGGGCTCTGCAGCTGGCTGACAGAGACAGGTCTGTTTGCAGGCTGCCTGAAAGATAATTGGCAGCTATGGAGTGAAAAGCGGGCTCAGCAACAGATAAGGGCCGTGTGGAAAGCTCCATAATCATCACGGATTAGCAAATGATAAATCATGGGTTCACACAAGTATGCTGTCACTGCTGGAAGAGCCGGAGAGGGGAGGGAGGGGAGGAGAGGAGAGAGCGGATGAGGAGAGATATGGAGAGAGTGGGATAGAGAGCATGTGAGAGGAGAGAAAGAGAGTGAATAGTAGTGAAGATGTGGATGTTTTTTGCTGTAATTCAAAAGAAAAACACAATAATACCATCTAGCAGGTCAGCAGGAGAGGCAGGCTGAGAGAGGGGGAAATGAAAAGAGAGGAGAAATTAAAAGCTCTGCCAACACTCCGGCTAATACAATCTTCTGCCTGTCAGATTACCTTCTTTAATCCAGAAAGGTTTAACGCCTCTTAGAAATCTGAAAGGAGACATGAATTCAGCAGAGATTTTCCTCTGCTAGAGAGGAGGAAGGTGCCGGGGAGGAGGGTTAAGTCTCTGAGCAACTCTCCAAAGCACTGGCCTCAACAACTCTGCTGCACAGTCGTCAAAGCGCTATGCGGAGGATCAGCCAATTCTAACCGCCGCAATGTACGACTCCAAACATCCCCGACTTATACCGCAGTATTCATATATATATATATATATACCGCTGACGGTCGTGCGTTTCATGCATCTCTAAAAATATCATACATGAGCTCCGTTGTGTTTCATCCACGGCGGAGCGAACGGTTTGCCTGTCTTTCATACATATAGTAGGACAAAAAGATGAGCTTAACTTTGGCTTAGGCGGAGCTGATTAGGTTAACAGAGCACAAAGCGCTGTACAGCGCATTAAGGACACAGTGTCCCTGCTGGTGCAACGCAGCGACACGCTCCCCTACTGGGACAGGGCGCAATGCTTTGTAATGTTTGTCACACGCACACACACACAAAAAAACTGGATAATGTGGCTTTATGGGAATAAAATGGCACAGTATAGACAAAAATGGAGAGAGAGAGAGGACAATGACCATGTTTAGTCCAGTAGGTGTAGCAAGGCGCTACAAATGCCAATATTAGGGGGCTCTGATTTCAACTTAACAGTGTGGTAGAGGATGGTTCATCACACCAGACAAATAGCAAAATGAAGCAATTCCAGGAATAACATTTTGTACTTGTCTTTTGTGTGTATGCTGCTGCATTGGTGGCTGCTGAGTTCATATTTTTCAGGGTGCACTTCAAACCAAAAATGGTGTGTTTCGCCCTCTTCCAACAAACCTACTCGTATTCCTTCTCTTTCCGCTCAGTTATTTCAGCTAAACGCACCAGCGACGCGATTTCAGATCGACTAGGTGTGTCCGGCCGTTGAGGTGGCACAGGCAGCATCAAGGCAGAATAAAAGGTCGATCAGTATCCAGGTCATTCCCATGCTGGCTCACCCTGCTGGCTCCCACTGATAACGGAAATGTGAAATCAGTATTGCCGCCTGTGATTTTCACTCCTCTGCTTCCCTGCTCAGTGCTATTTCTAAATCTCTCAGTGTGAGGCTTTTCCCCTGCTCTGTGGACGGGGAGGGTGGCGGGAGATGGAGGGTGTTTTAAGACGACGACGACGACAATCGCCGCGATGGCCCCGGTTCCCTGCTCGCTGCGGTGTATTACTGCAGTGCGGGGTGCAGCGAGTTCGAGCGCCGGGGTAGAGACGAGAGAAACGCTGATCCCCCCCGCGCTGGCCGGCGAAACCCACCACCGCACTGCGTCGACTCGGCAGATTAAAAACATGGATTATGTGCCATGAGTGAGCGTTGTATAACCTTTTGTTTGGGTTTCCTTGCATTCGTTTGCGTTTGGCAACAAAATTTCTGCCGTGCTTTAATGACTCAATTAAG
Source organism: Sebastes fasciatus (assembly GCF_043250625.1). Taxonomy (NCBI): domain Eukaryota; kingdom Metazoa; phylum Chordata; class Actinopteri; order Perciformes; family Sebastidae; genus Sebastes; species Sebastes fasciatus. The sequence continues at coordinate 8,616,937 of NC_133800.1, forward strand.
GCCCGGAGATTTCAAAACAGACTACGAGTTCTCCGAAAAACAAAATATGATATTTGGAACGAGGATTTTTTGGGTGTGAGCTTTGACAATGCCATCGTTCAAAGGGGGGCCGCGAGTCTGACCTGGGGATAAAGTCTGTTGAAGATAAAAAAAGTGGCAGCAGGCTCCAGAGAAATGTCACGGTTAAATCCAGAAGACAGCCACAAAGGGCTCTCTCATCCCGCTTTGTTAGAGATCCTCAAAACTGCTGCGAAAAAGGAGCCCGGGATACATATTCATCAGCCTCAGCGCTCATGACTGAAATGAGCCGACAAAGCTTTGGAGAAGAGAGAGGAGTGTGACATACAGTGCAGTTTCTCTCAGGCATGCTGCGGGAGTGGATAAGTCAACTAGAGCCAGACTGACGCGACGTGATCAAGTGCATCAACGCCGGGTTCAAAAGGTGCACAGCAGAGAGAGAAAAGACGGAGACGGAGAGAAAAACAGGGCGGACAGACAGGCATGTCAATCAGCCGCGGAAAGGGTGAGGATGCTAGCTGCTGCAAGGAGGAACTGAAGAGAAGATTGTGATGGCGGCGGGTGTAGGAGGGGGGGGTCATAAGCAGTGTATGTTAGAGAAAACAGTACGCCACCATCATGACAGAGTCATGGGTTAATGCTGAGAGAGTAGCTGGCAGCAGAGATTGGAGCTGGCTCCACCACAGTTAAGGTTGCAAATGAAACCCCTGGAGCCTTGGCAGGATGATCCATGGCACGTGGAGGCAGGGTTTTTCTGGAAAGGCTTGGCGCTCCGCCTGATGGAGTCCCTACGCTGGAGCAGGGCCGGCCTGGACGCTGCTGCCAGTACCCAGGTTCAGTCAGTATGGCTTATCATTGGTAACAAATTGTTTTACGCACCCCGAGATCCAAAGAACTACACAAAGGATCGTCAAACCGTGCTGGACCGAAAGGTTTTATAAATATTGTCCCGCTTTTTCCACAGGCGGGGTTCTTTATGAAAGAATAGAAGCTGTTGGGAGATGCTATTTTGTACCAATATTTTGCATCTTTAAAGATGGTCATAGAGTTACCACTACAATCCCAGTTAGTCAACGACCTTTGTTGCGTGTCACTTTCTTTTTCCTAAGCATGACTCCTGTTAGTCTTTCACTTTCAAATAAAGGCAAAATATGCCAGAAAAATAATCAGAAAAACCTGATCATTTGCGGTTTTCCCTCTCTAGAATTGGATTCATGGGACTCACCACTGAAACCTGTGCCAAGACTAATAATATTACTGATAACAGTAATTTATACCACACTTGCACAGAACAAAATTTTAAAATTTCACTAGAATCAAACCAGTATAAGATATTCCAAATATAAGTCAAGAGCAGTTTTGGCTCATTCATATTAAGCGATAAAATGACATCATACTTTATGATCATATGTGGTGAATATCACTGCTACTGCTAGGCCATAATTGGTCTCTTCTGACCTCGATTTATTTATTGACTTCAGCACTGTTATATCACAGACCATTCCTCTTTACAAATGTGTGACGGCCAAATATGACACCCGCACGAACCCGCTGCACTGCTAAATCTCATTATAAATGTCCTCAATCGAGCAGATATTAAAACGTCCAATCTGACTCAGAGCCTATTTGGTGACTGACACCACAATTAAGGCATATTTGTTGAATTTGATTGAGTTTGTCCACGAAGAGGATCACTCGCGGCGCGAGTGATTTTAAGCGATTTAATCTCCTCGTGCTCTTCCATTAGGAGATGTCTCGCAGTGCCAGTGGATTGTATAATACTAATAACAATAATTGTCAAGAGGCAATGATGGGATGGGAAAAGAGTGTGAGAGCATATGCTGGCAGCCTCCCAGCCTGAGTATTTTTGAACAGGCATCTGAGCTATGCTGGGAGTGTCAGGTTAACTGACTACAGTTATGTGAGCAAAACATTTGTACTGTCATTGGAAATGGACAGTTTTCTAATGGTGGAAATGGATGCTACGTTTTTTCCTAATAAGATTGTGACTCATCTCTGTCAGTCTGAGAGATTCTGTGGAAATGACCAAGAGGTGAAATGAAAAGTGAAAGAAAGAAATTTTCCCATGAAAATGGGTAGGCCATGACAGGAACCAGTGGGTAGTTTAATACTGTAACAGGTGGATTGTCAGGGTGTGGAGGATTTTACAAGAAGGTTAAAGTCACTGCAGGGAACGTTGGGTTGATTTTGGCGGTCCATGTGGAGAAAAGTGCAGATTCCCTTTAGAAAACGTAAATTTTTTTACTGCAGCAGGGTCTGACAGTTTGCTCTGCACAGTCGTGGTTCTACCGTGCCTCCTTTCCCTCCAGCGGAACCCAGCAATACGGCCTAGGCCTCCAGCAGCAGCGAGGTGTTGGCTCTCAGCAGAGCAGCTATAGGCGAAGCTCTGCGAAGGAGCCGCGGAGCTCTCCGACTGCAGGTCGAAGGCGGCAGCGAAGCCGGATCTGGGCCTGTCCGCAGCGGGCTGGTCGCTATCAGAAGCCCCGTTGGAGTTTGAAATGAAGGAGTTTCTAGTGAACCTGGTGAATCGTTTCATCTGATTTCGCAGGGAAACGCAGTATTAAATTGAGACTGTTTAATAACCAGTTAAAAGTTCCTTGTAGTAACTTTAACCAAACCTAGCCTCAACTCTTCTACAGAGTAGAAACAGCATGTACAACACATACAGTAGTTCTTGTTCCTGGTGCACAAACTAAATTCCACTGGCGTTCTAGTCTGAGAATAGATTTCTACATGGAGCATGTCTTTACATTTTAGTCAGCGTTTAGGTCCCTGAATGTTTCATAAAGCTTAATCCTATCCAAAGTAAACCATCCACAGCACCATGGTCACATTGATAACCCCCGCATGTGATGATCTACATTTTAGCCCCCTAATCTTATCCCTGACCTCAAGTTCACCTTTTCACACAAGAAAACAGGATAAACTCCTATGTCAAATCCATGCAGTCCTAACATAACTGACATCTATACGATACACTGACTTTAAGAATTTGAGCTTGTGTTGCTGAACTTTGTGCATGTCTGTTGCGTTAGCCTTGTTTCGGTGCTGCAGACCAGCCAGCTATGCAGGCAACACGACAGAGAGTACACTGTGTGCTTCTCATTGTCCAACCCCTGGAATGTGCTGACGACGCAGGGTTCACACTGGTTCAGTCACACTGTTGCACTCTTCACTCTGGCCCCGTCTCATGCTCGCCCAGCTATTTTTAACACTCTACACTTTTGCAAGTTTGTCAGTTATGCAAAGTTTCTGGAGGGGCCACACCAAGCAGCGGTATTATCAAGAACCCATGATGTGAAAGTACGGCCACGCCTCAAAGAAACGATGAATAAGTCAACGTGCGTGCGTGCGGCGAGTTAACATACACTTCCCCATAAGTTCTCCCAAGTGCAGGGAGAGCGGAAGTGAAGTCAAATGAAGAAAAAAAAAAGAGGGGGGAAAAGGAGAGGGAGAGATATTTGAGAATGAAAAAAGCCTCTGTGTGTCTCGGGCATGAAGCCAAACTGTACAAGTGCCAAAGAGGGAAGCCATTGAAGCCCGAGCCAGAGGGACTGAAAAAACTATTAATTCCCACCTTGTCTAGGAGTGGAAACAGAGAGAGAAATTAGGAAAAGTGTGGAAGAATGTATTCTTTGAAAAGAAAAAGGAGCCAAGGGGGCAACTAGCTAGTAAGAGCTTCTTAGAGATAAGACAAATTGGGGGGAAAAAGAACAATATCTGGCCATGACTTGTGCATTGAAGTAGGAATATCAACATAACACAAAAGCTATTGTCCAAAATATAGATTTTAACAATTATTTATCTATTTGCTCAAAAAGCCTTTGTCCAACATTATGTTGGGTTATTTTGATTCAAGTTGACACTGATTTTCAAGGTTAATTCATCTGGAGACTTTCGGCCTTTTTGTTTGGGTGTTAAGCGCTACATGTGAACGATGACGGCCATGAAAACAATTTGCGGAACGCGTGAAATCGAGAAATGTTTCAGTATCATATTGTGGCAATAAGGACGTCTCCTCCGAGGTCAGTGAACTGTGTCAAAGCGGGAGAAAGTGAATTGTGCTCCCTCTCTCTTCCCAAAGTGATCATTCATTATGCAGAAAGCAGGAGAGTGTGGCTCCTTTTCTGAAAGCCTGCGGTGTGCAGAGAACACACAGCAAAAATCTGCACATCCAATTCTCTCATTTTTCCATCAGATTGATCTAACAGAACACGAATCCTGCAGAACTGCAACAAATCTCTCTACAATGAGTTGCATCATATATTCGCTGCACTCCCTTAACAGGTTTTTCGGCGCTTCTTCAAAATCAAAAAAACCTCAACTTGCGGAAAATGCCAAAAATGCGACGTGAAGAAGAGGATGCGGAACAAACAAAATACAGTGTTCCAAATTTCTTCTGTGTTTGAAGGGGAAGCGGGCAAAAACAGGGGAGAGAAAGACAGAAAAAAAATGAGAGAGACAGACGAGAGAGCATTAATAAAACATGACTGCATGATTTTCCAACCTCAAAGAGGCGAACACAGGAAGGCGCACTCCCAGAGCAGTAGCTGAGGTTCAGCGCAGGGTGAGGGGAACAGTAATCTCTAACTAGCTCAACACTGCAGTGCACTAGTTTAAACTGCGGGGCACAGTAGCGTTCTCTGATCACACTTCGCCTCCCCTCCACGAGCCTGACTGACCTCGTCTTCTGTCCTTTTATTCATGCCATTTCTGATCCCCCCCCCCCCCCCCCCGTTTTTGTTCTTCTTCTTGCTGCAGGCTGAAGGTGAAAGAAGAACACAGGCTCGGCGGAGACAGATGAGAGTTTGCTTAGTAGTTTTTGAAGAAGGTGAGGAGGATGACAACGGCGGCGGCGGCGTTCAACACGTCTGCAGGACTATTTAAGGAAACCCAAACCTTTTGCATCACCGCCTCTCCTCACTCCCGCTGGCTTCTCATCAACGTTATTTGAAGCTCCACGCCGACATGGGTGGTAACACGCCTTGGCACGGTGCTGCTCCGCACAGGCCAAGAGAAACACGGGAGCGCACACACACACACAGCTATATCTAGCTCGTCTTTCTTGGTGACAGTTAGCATTACAAAGTTAGCGTTTTTCCATTGTTTGAATCGTTGTGTTAACAGTTATGGCGGACATATAAAACACTGACAGGTCTGACATCATAGCAGGCTTATGAAAAAAAGACAAAAATACATGTTTAGATTTGAATTGCAGACATTTTAAATACATGTGGTTTGGATGGGAATCAGAAAGCGAGGGACAGGCGACAGGGATTTTCCACTTGTCTCAGTGCAACCGCAGCAAAGCAACGAAGCTGGATGAAAAATAAAGTGGGTAGCTCGATTTTTGTTACTAATATGTTGCATTATGTTGATTTTCTATGACAAGTCACACAAACCAGTGGCGAGAAACGCGGCCCTTCCTGGTGCCCACGGTGAACATTCAACGCTGTCGGTGAGTTTGAGCTCTGACCAAAACCATCGACCGTTGACTGTACCCTGAGGGACGCCACAGCACACTCACACATTCACACGATCCAATGGAAACCATACGTTGTGAGCTATTTCAGTTCTGCTCTCATGCAGAGCAAAATGCAGAACCACAGTCTGTGGGTGGACTACGGCTCGAGCCTGCGACCTTCAGTTGGCTGGAATTTCGCATTTCCTCAGACACAAGATCAGCTGTGACGCAGGAGGCGTTCACTCTTAAGGCTGCAATAAACATTCATTGCTGTCGGTGGGTTTACATGAGAACAACTCACTGATCAATGAATGCAGACTGCGGTTCAAACACCTCAGTAACCAGTTGGCCGTGGCGTTCGACGAGAGCAATGTGTGATGATGCATTATGTACCCAAAGACTTGATACGACATGCTAAAGCTAATGTGATTAATTAGGTTAAAAAGTATGTTTTTCATGGTCACTGGCCTCGGCTGGTAAGTACAAGCATATGTGCAGCAGATGTGACTGTAGCATTCAAGATCAGATGTCGTTCTAGCATTTACAGTTTTGCTTTGGTTTTAAAGGGTCAGTTCATCCAAATAAGATTAAAAAACATATTTTCTCACTTAGCATTAGTGCTATCTAGAAATGTGGTTAGTTTTGGTTTTATTCGTCCAGGTTTCAAGATATTTGGTTCCGAGGGTTCAAATGTAATGAATTAATGTAATGTAATTTCATTTGTGGTGCTTCACACCAAATTTGGATATTTGATAAATTCAATGGCTACATCATAGGGCTGTCAATCGATTAAAATATATAATCATGAATAATCGCATGATGGTCCTTAGTTAATCGCGATTAATCGCAAATAAATCACACATTTTTTTATCTGTTCAAAATGAACCTTGAAGGGAGATTTGTCAAGTGTTACATTTAATGACTAGACACCACTAGTGGTAAGTGATAAAATATGTATATTTTGTAGTTTGGGTACAGGTTTTCCGTCAGAAAAAAATGGTGCTGGTCCACGTGTCCTAGAAGATTCCAATGTCCCAGACAAAAGGGAGAAACTCCGGTCAAGTATTATCCTTGTTTATTGAGTTTCAAAACAATTGATAGGTAAAGAGAGATAGGGACAGAGAGAGAGAAAGCGCTCGTGTGATGGTGAGTAGCACGTAGGCAGTAACGTTGTAGCTGTGAATGTAGCAGTGCAGTGTGTGTACAGTTTATATGTTGGCCAATAAATGCTACAACTCCTCAAGACCCAAGCCAAGTTCCTGTGTCTTGCTTTTCTTGCCCCAAAGTTAGCGACAACTTCGGCCCTGGCTCACTTTAGGTGGACTGACCTTGAAGTAGAAACCAATGGCTGCCTGAAATGTGGTACAAGACCAGTTTAAAAATCTAAAAGACTACGGTACTACGCTTTAGAGGAGTCAGCAGTAATGTAAAAAGCTGGATATGTTTGACATTTTTCAAGTTGCTAGTGCTGATATGATACTTTAATTTTGGTACCAATCTCAAAATGATACTTTGTTTGATACATTTTGAGAAACAGAAATGTGTTTTTCTACAAACCCTTTTTTTCATTTGACAAAATGAAATTTTAAATGTCTAAAAACAAACACCCTTAGATGAAGTTTGCCTAAATAAAATAGAATAAAACAAAAACAAGTAAACAAGAAGACAAATCTGACAGTCAATGCCAACTTTCACTTCTTGACCATTGTTGATATTCGGTGCTACAGGCACATTTCAGAAGATACAAAAAAAGTTACAATTTGGTACCAAGCCCTAAATGTAATGTATGTTACTGCGTAGTCAATGGGATAAACAACAATGGCCCAACAAAGCCTCCTAGAATGCATTGTTCTCATTAGACAGATATAGATAAGATACTAAGACATCAACACACTAGTTTATAGTATCTTTTTGTATTATCTTTTGAAATAAGGATTTGAATATCTTTATATCAATTCGACAAAAGTATTGAAAATTATGATTAGCATAATATCCATAATATATGGATTGTCACCGCATTATTCTGTGGACTGTAGCCTCGGTGTAGGCATTTCAGCTGACAGTCTGATCCGAAGCACACAGGTAGGGGGTTCAGCATGTTGCCTAAAGCCGGCTTCCCACCATGACCCAAATGTTAAATTCCATGACTTTTCTCTGATTTGCCATTACCAAGTGCGACCGCTTCCATAACCTCAAAACTGTATTCTTTTCTGGTTTTTAACTGCTGTCTGCTTTTCCACTTCACTTGAGCTGAAAATCAACTACTGCTAAATATGTGTGAAACAAGCTGGAAAATCCTATTGGATATGTTCTATGAAGCTACTGTTCTTTGTATAGTCTGATATCCTCACAAACTTTGCGTGTCTACGGCACATCTCCGAACGGCATAATATTCCAGGAATTCGAAGGCCCGAGGGAACTCTGTCAAGGGCACTTTTAAAGACAGACAGACTGCTGTGGGGGGTGGTACCTGGGACTTTTGTAATTACAAGACAGTCACCCAAATGTACAGTATAAGTCAAATGTAACAGAAAGAGGTGAAACTGAGAAACCTGTTTAATTCTGCTCCGGTTCAAATCAACCCACTCTAATATATATATTTTATAAAGAGTGAAACAATCTGCCCACGATTCTTGGAAAGTTAATCAGCCTCGTAACCCCATTTCAGTATGTAATTGGAGGAGATATAGGCATGTGGAAATAATCTTGCAGTAATTGCCCTGTAAGGTTATGTTAACATGCTGGGAAATCTCAAACACATTGACGTTTTCCAGCCAGAGCAGACCGAAAACGCAAGTCTTTTTACAGTGGAAAAGTGTCGGAGGGGACAATGAGAAGCAGTCCGGGTCGCTTCTTGTCTTTCAGCTGTCTAATAAAGAGGAAACCAACACTTTTTCACCACACTCACATACACAGACTGTGCTGGTCATATAGACAGAAATTCTAAAAGGGGTCTATTATACTAATGGGTACTGTGCATTTAAATAAAAGCATTACTTTGATATCATCTTTGATTCTAAAACTGCACATACGCTAGTACTAACCAATTGAAGGCAAATGTAGAAACCAATATATATGGGCATAAATTAAATTTTTTGCTTTTTTGAATAAATTCTCTTATTTGACGTTTCTCTCAGAACTATATTCTCGTCAAAACCTCTCTAAAACAACCCAAAACTCTAAAAATAAAGCTCCTTGAAGTCTGCAGATTTTTAAAGTTCTGGGAAATTGTGATACATCACTGACTTTAAAGAGGTATTAATCTACAAATAAACATGCAAATGAATTTATAAAATGTCAGAGTAAAGCATAATATCTACAGAGGCCTGTATGGGGCGGATGGATACTGTTTGCTACATATATTAGGGCCACACAAAAGTCTGCTTGTTTATCCCTGTGGAGTTGGGCTTTGTCATCACACACTGTGAAGTTATAGGCACTGACACTGGGAACAGCGTGACCCACTTCTCCCTGACCTGGAAACACTCCGCAGGCTGACCCTGAGTCTAACGCCAATGCGAGTTGCATCAAGCGAGAAAGAAAAAAAAAAAGGGACGGTGATTCAAATCTAGGCTAATCATGAATTATTAAAGGCTAAAATGATAAGAAAGCACGGAGGTCAGCAGCAGCAAGCAGCAGCTCCTAAACACTCTGCAGCACTCACGCCATGTGCCAAGTGCAGACGGCTGGGGGGTACACCCGTGGGAGAAGAAAAAGGAAAATCAGGTGAGAGGATAGTGGTGGTCTTTCACTCTTCATACGCTTATCTGTATACATTCACTTGAGTGAAGCACAGCCCTTATAGGCTAACAGTGAAATCCACATTTAAAAAAAGGAGAAGAAAAAAAAACACCACAAAGGAACAAAGAGGAGGATCTGAAGCGGCGTCAAGTGTTTTTGGCTGTTCTTGCCTTGTAGCACGTAGGAAAATGAAAACCTGGTGATCTGAAATGACTTTTGGACAACAGGCATATGAAGTTAGCACCCGGTTATGTGAGGACAAAGGAAAGGCATGTGATGGGCTCCAGCCAAGTAGTTCCATATGGGTGTTGAGTTCACTGGGTCCAGGTGGCACGTGGGAGCATACATCACATGTAGGTCCGGCATGGATCTACTGCCCCCTTATGGCCTGGAACGTGCAGTGCTGCAGGGAGGCCTGGCTGCTTGTGCTGATTTATGAGAGGGGGGGGTTTCATGACAGATGAATGACCAATGAAACTAAATAGTCTTGCAAGACATAATCAAAATTCCTTCCTCGCCTAATATGCTTCTTTTAACTGGAAACCAATCATCCACATTCCTTATCCAGTATGACATAGAACGGAAAACTTTGAAGGGTATATATATATATATATATATATATATATATATATATATATATATATATATGGAAGTATATAGGTTGAATAATAAATGTTATATATATATATATATATATATATATATGGAAGTATATAGGTTGAATAATAAATGTTATATATATATATATATAACATTTATTATTCAACCTATATACTTCCATACCTACTGTGTGTACATATCCCAAGAGATGCTTGTTAAAGTTAACTGCAAAAGAAACTGAAAATTGCATGTAGATCTAGTGAGTGAAACCACTCGGGGGCAAAGTTGAGGAGAGAAAGTCTTGTCCTCAGCTGGTAATGATTAACCACGGAAGAGAGGTAGTCACCAAAGAACCCTTATAACCCCGGTGGCGACCTGCTCGGCAGCCATTGGTCAGCCGTGTAGCTGGACTTTAGGGAGGGGGGGGGCTGTTTAAAAGGATGACAGAGCCAGGTCAGCCCAGCGCTGACCGGAGGAGGAGCCAGAGAGGCAAAACATGTCCTGATACAGGTCACACAACAGGTTTAATATGAAGGATTATTTAACTCAAGAGACTTTAATTGAATTATTAAGAAAAAAAAGCTAAACTGCAAGCCTTAAACAATGATTTATATCCAGTATGATAAACTGGAATCTTTAATAATTGATCCAAATGGATGTGTGAGTGAATTAAGTGTGCAGCTACAGCTACATTTATGGACTCCTGTATTTTTACCACCACCCAAAGAGCTATATGGTCGCCCAGGACACTGCACTCCCATCGGTTTATAACCCTATGAAACCACAGATCAATGCCCAATAAATGACCACCATCTGCAGGTTCATGAAGATGGTGACGGATGCTCCAAGTTTGCGGGGGGGGGAAGATTCAGATGAAGGAGGTTGAGGAGAAAATAACTTCCTTATTTGAGATATCCGAGTTAGGACTTCATCTACAGGGACTTGTGTTGGAAACAGCTGTTGCTAACTCAGCTATTTGGCCCCTGACCTGGGTTTTTTGGTCACTGAATGGGGGTCTCTGAATTCCCACCCCTGTCAGAGCATTTACAAGCCCTGAGCCCTGCCTCAGCCCCCCTTGACCCCAGCATCACCCTTGCCCAGTGCATGCACCGAGGCATCCTGGGAGGAGAATAGGGCCAACAGAGGAGAGAGCGAGTGGCCGCGGCCGCGAGCCCACCTCGTCAAGTTTACAACCCAATCAGGCTCAGCCTCATAAATCCACGCCTCCTCCTGCAGCATGCAACAATGGCGGCCATTCACTGTGTGCGCGCAGGTTTAATAGTTCCTCTCCGGCTTCCTTCTTACTTCTTAGCGAGCCCCCCTCCTCCTCCTCCTCTTCCTCCTTTCTCCTCTTGCAAGTTTATAGAGGGAGCGATGAGAAAGCCCAGGCCGGAGGAGAGCTGCACACAATCAGGTCAGCACAGAGTCACGGCGAGGTCAGCATTTTCTGAACTGTGTCCGACCTCTGACCCCCCCGTGGTGCCACCTGGCACTGCGATGGCAGCCAGGGGAGTCCCAAGTGAACTTCGCCTGAACCTGGAACTTAACATTGGACCATTGCCTCACCCCTGGCCCTGGAGCTCCCAGTTTCCTCTGGTGCCAAGAGTCACACATTATTAGATCTCACGTTTTAGGTTTAATGCGGAGCCACTTCTGATGATGGCGTGACCGTTGTTTCACTAAGAGGTTCTCTGACCACTCGCACATCTACAAAGACTGAGGCTATCGACCCAATGGAACAAATAGAGAAAACAGAAAGATGTAATAATCCTGTTAGAAATCTGTAACTGTTTGTAGACATTTCATTTTTACCATCTTGTTTTTATTTCTCTCTCACACACACACACACACACACACACACACACACACACACACACACACACAGTTTTTCCCTGTAACAGCTGAAGAGCCAGCTGACTCATGCTTAAGGAAGAAGCTTCTCCATTATTATTGAGTTTATACTCCCCTCTTGTGGATTTCACAGGGTATTATAAACCATTCAATAAAATGACTGGCCTGTACTTTACCACTAGATGGAGCTACTATCATGATTTCATTTAATAGCAGAAAGTAAAACTGACCCTGACTGTAGTGTGAACAGAGAAGGAAAAAAATGACTTTTCACTACATTACAGTAGTGCTACACTGCAATTCAGTGACTAAAGCATGAAGACGGAAAAAAAAAATTGTGAATCAGTGAAATCAATTAAAATTTACTGTGCTAAAAAATATACAGACTGAGCTGTAAGTTCCCATCTGAGAATAAATGCATTTTTGAGAACTCACCCATGCTGTCGTTCTGTTCAGACTCCAACGGGTGGTCACTGTAAAAGCCTGGAAGAAAAAGACACACAGGTTAGCGGTTGGATGTTTTTCCACAGAGAGAGAACCCTGGAAACACAATCAATATTTTAGAGGTTTAAGATGCATATTATGTGGCCCCCGAGGGACAGTGCAACCAAATAGGAAAGGGAGTTAATTTTTTATTTTAACAGAATTACACAATAGATGCATTGGTCTTTGAAACATTGGATCGGGAACATATCAAGAAGCAACGCAGCTGCATGATAAACAATGGCAAACAAGGTATAATAGCCCTTTTTCAACCAAATAGTTGCAGAAACTAAAGGATTTGTGAATTCCTGTTTGCAATTCTGCCACATCTGATGAGCCGTGAAGATTAAGGCAATCTAGACCCATGATGACGCATTTAAAAAAGTGAATTATCACAAACAAAGAAACAACAGTTAGCATGTTGTTCTATGTATTTACCGCTGCTTCTTAAATGTGAATATTATCTGGTTTCTTTACTCCTCTGTGACAGTAAACTGAATATCTTGGAGTTAGTCGTTGTTTGAATTGGACAAAACAAGACATTTGAGGACATCATCTTGGGCTTTGGGAATCACTGATCAGCATTTTTCTGACATTTTATAGACCAAATAACTAATCGATTAATCAAGAAAATAATCAACAGACTAATGGACGATGAAAATAATCGTTAGTTGAAGCCCTAGCTCATCTAAGCTAACAAAAACACAACAATTCTTAGTTTCAGGTGATTATACACTAATGAAAGTTATGAATATTATAGTCCAGGTCTGCTAACAGATCCCCCAAAAATCCTACACCCTGGCCCTTTAAGACTGTCAGCAGATGAAAAACTACAGCATTAGTCACTTGGCCAACACTTAAAATGATTTATGTATATGTCTTCCTGACAAGCAAACCTTTGTGGCTGTGTGAGTAATTTGTTGTCACTAAGAAGCAAAGGTGGAAGTAGCATTTTGTTGTCTCTGTGGGTGGCTGGGCTCAAAAAGTGTCTGGTATTGACCATAGACTGTATATAAAGATGGACGACATGACAGCTCCCAAAAAGTGAAGCCAAAACATCTCTATTGCCCCCTGTTGGCTGGCTGCAGTATAGGTCATAAATCCCCCTCCACGTTAGTGGATGGGACATGAGCCAAACTAAATTACACGTCAAATATATTTTTCCCAAAGATGGTTTCTGTCATTTTAAGTAGTTCTTCTCATCATGCTGATGGATGTTCAAGTGCTCATGTTTCTGATAAGTTTGGTTTCAATTAGTTATTTAATGCTAAAAGGGGGTTTGACGTCGTGATTGACAGCTGCTCTGAGTGAAGCAGTCGTGGAGCCGGAGGCTTTGGAATTGTACAAGAGAGGAGATGTAACTTTAACTTTCCATAACCGTCACCAGTCTGTCTGTGTAATAGAACATGTGCCAATTTGATCATAAATATAGTTATAGATATATTATGGTTGTTTGTTGTGTCTTTGTAGCCCAAAAGCTACTGTGGTGCTAACGTAGCAGCTAGGTGGCTCGCGCTAACAAGCTGCAGCTGTGCTCTGCTTGTGATTGGCTTGGGCAGGAGGGTGGGCGGGACCTATATACTGCGGCTCTATAGCCCCCCCGATCACTACTGAGCAGACTCTGGCTCCAAATGATGTCAATTTATTTATTTATTTATTTATTTATTTATTTATTTATTTATTTATTTATTTATTAATTCATTAATTCATTAATTAATTAATTAATTAGGATGACGGGTCTCCACTTCCTCCCACTGTACAAAAGTGAAGCCAAAGCCGGATACGGGAGCCACCACCTTGAGATTTTGACATCATTTGGAGCCAGAGTCTATATATATATACGGTGTTGACAGTGAAGACCACTGTTCGCATCTAGCCTGCTGTGAACAGTCAACACCGGTTCCTTTTAATCATGACAATATTTCAGTAATTTTAATCAAGTATTTTCTTTTTTACCTAAACCTAACCAAATCTTAATCACAGTGGAAGCAGATAAGATAAGTTGGAGGAAAGCAACAAGCACACTTGCACAATAGTCCATTTAAATGTGACCATTTCTATGTCAAACAACATAAGTAGGGGCTATCAAACTGTCATTAGAATTATTTTAGGTTAATGGCTTTTCATAGGCAATCTGTGACATATTAATCAACTGCACAGTAACTACTGAATCAATCAATGTGCATCATAAATAAGAGATGTGGACCACACCGGCAGGGCCAAATTAGATTTTTAATACAGCGCTTGATATCATCTGACTACCATACGGGTCTAACCATAACCCCGTACAATCTGTTTGCTTCATATTGGTTACCCTCTTGCTGTCTGAGCTTTATTTTATACCCTCTTCTTTTCCCCCCCATCTCGCCTCCATCAGCAGCCCGGCCATCTGTGCGGCCGGCGTCTGGAGACACAACGCCTGCTTCTCACTTACACAGCGCCCCGGCACAGCTCCATCGCTCACTCACATCAGTCCAGACGGGTGCGGCGTGTGGGCTGTCGGTGCATCAGATCCCCCTATCTGTGTCAGTGTACCACCCTGCTATCAACAGCTGTAGACCCCTGACCCGACACACGCCAGCTGCCCCCTCCCCCCCCTTCCCCTCCTACCTCCTACCCCATAGTCAACACCAGCATATGTTCTCCCTGGAGCATACACCAACACACACTAGCTGTGTTCCAACACACACGTGCCTCTGTCGCCCCCTCCCCTGAACAGACACCCACTTATATTGACGTGTGTGACACACGAACACGCATGCGGACTCAAGGATGAATGTCTGCGAGCGCCCCTCGCGTCAATGATACGGAAACTCTGAGATATGTCACAGCTTTGAAGTGAGATTTACAAAAAAGATCACAAGTGAACACATCACTTTTTCTTTCACTGAGTTAATCTGTAATCTTGAGTCAATTTCAACCAGCTACCAATTAGATATTACTTAGCTTTACTGCTATACGTTTAACAACTATCAATTTAGGACCATGTTATTGCTTTATATTTACTTTAAATTACTGCTCTCAAAGCACGCCGTCTGTTTTTCAAGGGTCAGCTCACCTAAATCCCCCAAAAATATATTTTCTCACTTTGGCTTTTAGAATAGAAAGCCTTTAATGTCATTGTGCAAAATACAACGAAATTAGGAACGCTACTCCTGAATAGTGCAGTTAAAAGACAAGAAAAACACCACAAAAACAAAACAACTTCAGCAAACAAACATCCACAGCCGACAACTAAGGTTCTAAAATATTAAAAGTATTTATTGCACTAGAATAAATGTAATTATTGCACAGGATCCAGTAAGTTTGCACTCGAAAAGAATCATCATACTGCATGTGAGGGGTCATTCGATGCTTGTTGCAGTAAAGTGTGCATATGGCCCAGTTTATTTGATCAAGTTTTGAGATATCCGTCTCAGAGGTGAATGGAATTTCATTTGTGCTGCTCACAGCAATTAACAAGACTAATGCTGTGTTCACACTACCAGTGACAAAGCAAAAAAACGGCCAGCGACATTGCTGCAGAGTCGCCATTGAAGTGTTGCTCAAGCTCTCGTTGAAGTAGTCATGTCATTAAATAGCACTGAAACAGACTAAAGGCATATTTTTTAAATGGAACAGAACAGAGTGAAACAAAAACACGATTGGTTGACGCTTCACCGCGACATTGTAGCGCTGAAAAAGTAGCGGTATGGTACAGTTTTCTGGGAGATTCATAACGGCACAGCGCCAGGGTATTTGCGACGCGTGGGTTCACGTAGGGAACGGAAGCGCTGCGCTATTAATCAATTGATAAAAGAATCCCTCAATTATCAATAATCACTCCAGAATACCACATTAAGACACAAAGACCTTGAGGAACACCAAGGAAAAAGCCATGCTGTGATTTGGCATCAAAATCTTGACATTTGGAGATTTCTGCAAGAATTGCCAGTTATTCCTCGCAAAAATTTAGAGTAACTTCGTAGCGTTATTTAGCGATCTTCCCGACAAGTCAGCACGACATGGTACCAATGGATTTCTTAGGTTTTCACGTAATATCAGTATATCCCCAATACCTTGAAAACTGAGCCCGCTACAACCTGTGAAAGACAGAATAGCGGCAGGGCTCGCCGTCAGAGTTTTAAGGGGTTAAAAAAAAGTGATTAGTCAGAGGTTAAATGTCTCTCTCTCTCTCTTTCTCTCTCCCTCCTGTGAAGTGTGAATCCTCCGTTCATGTGTTAGAACCTGTCCATGTAGTAAACATGTCAAAAGTCTGTGACTGCACACCTGTGAACTTGTCCTATGGCTTGTAAGATTAAGCTTGCAGGCATGAAAATGAATGCATACACTTACATAACAAAATGTATAGGCAGAGACCTAACATTACGATTACAGGTACAAGACTGTATTTTGAAGCACACCCATTTGAATGATACAGTATTCCATAGTATAATCTTTGCCATGTTCATTATCTTGGTTCAGCTTTTAGCATGCATCTTAGTTTTCAAATTAGCCCTTAAGAAAAACATACAGCTGGGTGAATGCCATAAGTTTTTAACAGGTACTTGGTCATTAGCCAAACTATTTGACAAACTAAAACTTAGACCCGCTGATGGTGATAGATGAAAAATCAGGGGATCACCAAAGTTCATCCATTATTAGCTGTTGAGATATTTCAGTCCGGACCAAAGTGGTGGGCTGACTTACAGATCAACATTGCCATCCCTAGAGACATGATGCTATAGCATGGCTAATAAAAATTACATTTAAGAAATACACCAGCTGTGTCCCTGTTATTCTGAATAATCCACAGACATTATATATTAGTTAGTGTTGAGTGGTTATGCTCTGATGGATTACCCAACTCAAGCAAGTTTCAAGTCGCCACAACACAATGTTCATACTGTTCTGAAATGATGCCTGCATCTAAAACTCGACAGCATGCTTTGGAAAATGGTCAACATCCCGCTGAAATGATCTTTCAATAGAAAGCCAAAGTCTGTACAAGGACACGCTGTGAGGTTACTGGTCAGTCCTCCCACGCATCATTTTCCAATGTTCTCTCTGCTGCTTTCTGGTCAGCCCTTAATAGTGGCAATTTCTGGGATGAGGATTAAGCCTTGTTTCGGTCCATACTGCAAGGCTGCGGTGCAGCTCGCTGATAATGGACCAGCACTAGAGAAGAATGGAGCTCTCCAGTGTGTGGTCTCTGTTGCTAATCCTCGTGACAGTTTATTGACCATTATAGCCCGAGGCCGGGAAGGCTTCCAGCAGCAGCCAATACAGCCGGAGCCTGCTCCGCCGCGGCCCATTGTGTGTTGACAAAGAAAGGCTGCATCTTTAACCTTTCACCTCTAAAACCTCTGCAACCTCCGACGCAATCAGCTCCCCATCAAAATAACACACCCGACTCTTGTCCCCCCTCTGAATCCCTCCTTGTGGATGGAGACATGCTATGCATACCCAATACGGCATTTACCACAAGTGTACTGTATCAATCAGCCCCTCATCACAGGCAGCTCAGAGCTCTTGCAGTCAGACTGAATGGAAAGTGGCATTTAGCAAGCGTAAGCAAGTGAATCATTTCTTTATTTCATGTGGTGATTCAACAGTTTATGTGAACTCTGAAGCATTTAGTCCATGGCTCCGGTTCATCTGGCCGGATAATCACTGCCTGTGGAGACAAGCCGACCGTGTCTCACCAAATACAAAACTGGAACTATATGCTGCAGTTCCTCTAATGGCTGCTACCTACACTACGGTCTGAAATATCAGTCAGATTAAAAGGATGTTTTGGGTCTAGAGCTGAAACGGTTAGACGATTTGAGAGTAAGAAAATACATCGCAATATTACATTTTGTGATACTGTATAAATTCTCAAAAACACCGTCAATTTTTAATTAATAGTTTACGTGCAAAGATTTGTCAGACAGTGGTTCAGATTGCAAAAAAAGTAGTGCTATGATGTTTAATGTTTTTTTTGCTCAGATTTTATGAATATGGTGGTGTGTGCTTTAAACTGACAGTTTTAAAATTAGATTTAAAAAAGATATATATCACAATATATTTCATCTTAACCTCTGTATCACGATACGCATCGTATCGCCAGATTCTTGCCAATACACAACAGAAAAAATTATTTCTCAACTATTTTGATAATCAATTCATAATTTAATTCAGTTTTCAAGGGAAAAATGCCAATAAACTCTCAGGTTCCAGCTTCTTCAATGTGAGGATTTGATGCTTTTTTTATGTCATATATGATATTAAACTGTATATCTTTGGACTGTTGGTTGTAAAGAACAAGCAGTTTGAACATTTTCCTTGGACCTATTTGGGAGATGTTTGCTGACTGACAGTTGTCTCAGGCCGTCGCAGTAAGCCCAAATTTGGACTTTTGTGGCTCCAGTAAGAAGACCAACGATTGATTCATATCCATTGATTATGTTTTTGTTAAACTCTAAATAATTACAATAAAAGAGCCTGAAGCCCAAGGTGACATCTTCAAATCATCATTCTTCATCATTCCTTTTATTATTTACACCTGTGCATTTCCTCCTGTGACATGTCAACAGTTGCTTGAGCACTAAAATTCTATTTAAAAAATATATATATAGAGTGGACTTTACAGCGTACAGCACAATCTATCCCCTCAATTTGGATTTGGAAGAGAACAATCTAAAAACTCTCAGAAAAGAGTAATAATGGTGGCTAGAGTTGAACGAATTGGTGGATAATCTGTAACTATTTTGATAATCGTAGTAAAGTAATTTATATAGCAACAATACTAAACATTCTGTAGTTCCAGCTTCTCAATTTCACAGAGTTTCTGTGTTTTTTTATATTTTATATTACATTAAGCTGAATATTTTTAGGTTTTCAAGTGCTGTTTAGGGAAAACAAGAAAGTTGATAAAGTCACACTGAATGTTGGGCATTTTTCAATATTTATTGACGTTTCAAAGACTAAATGGTTGATCAGGTGGAGTAAACAAAATCTAAGCTTCAAAATGTACATACAGATGTTTCCTGTATAACTGAGGTGCACTCTCCTGCTGAGGTCTGTTTATCAATGTCTGTATGTGAATATGTATTTATTTATTTTTTTAATTACTCTTTCTTCTCTTTTTTTGTCTTCTTTTCCTAAGATTGATACACACGGAGTGGACCTTTGACCAACGGAAAAAATATTATGCAATTGGTTTTCAAATGAAAATATGAATATTGGGAATTATGAGTATGAAAAAAGAACTGGGCTCTAATTTGTTCATCTAATTCAAGACACTACCCCAAATCAGCAGGTTTTTCCAGCATGATTTCATCATTTGTTCTTTACTGGTATAAACACAGAAGAAAAAGAGAATGTCCCTAAAATTACAGGGACTGGAAGGACCTCCAAAATCTCTTACAATTAGGGCTGTCAAAGTTAACACGATAATAACGCCAATTTGTTTTAACGGCACTAATTTCTTTAACGCATGAACACAACTTGCGATTTTTAATTAACTTATTGAAAAATCTGACAGACGGACGTCAGGTTCCGCCACTATTCGATCTTTCAGAGGTTGTAGAAGGCTCAGTTTTAAAGCCATCATATTAAAAGAGAGAGGCTAAATGACGCTCCAAACTTACACTAAATTTTGGCGAGGTCCCTCGACCTCTGACCTACAGATATGTGAATGAAAATGGGTTCTATGGGTACCCACGAGTCTCCCCTTTACAGACATGCCCACTTTATGATAATCACATGCAGTTTGGGGCAAAGTCATAGTAAAGTCAGCACACTGACACACTGACAGCTGTTGTTGCCTGTTGGGCTGCAGTTTGCCATGTTATGATTTGAGCATATTTTTTACGCTAAATGCAGTACCTGTGAGGGTTTCTGGACAATAGTTGCCATTGTTTTGTGTTGTTAATTGATTTCCAATAATAAATATATGCATACGTTTGCATAAAGCAGCATATTTCCTCACTCCCATGTTGATAAGAGTATTAAATACTTGACAAATCTCCCTTTATGGTACATTTTGAACAGATAAAAAATTTAAGATTTATCGCAATTAAATATTTTAATTGATTCACAGCCCTACTTACAATACATTCTACTATAGTGTGGTCCAAATAAACCTTACTCCAGTTGTGGTTGGAGTATTTGCACAACACTGTAGTCAGCAACTAGCCACATTCCTTTCTAGAAAGTGCCATATGGCTGGACTTGTTGGTGCACGAGGCCACAATGTAGAGGCTTCATCTACATGCAACTGAAGGCACACCAAGTCCTCCGCCCCTCTGAAATCCTCAACCTGAAGCCATTAGCGCTGCCCAGGAATCCCTCCCCGACAGTCATGCAGCCCCTATATCAGTCCATCACTGTCCCCGCTCTTCTGTCCCAGATGGCCTTGGTTCCGCATGGCCAGCGGAGGGCAACGCCAGCCTGTTATCCGAGTAGGCCGGCCTCTACCTGCCAGCCTGGCCGGCCCTGGGCCAGCCCGGCTCTTATCTCAGGCTCTACAAACCACACATCCACCATCTATCACGTCACACTGCAGGCTCTGGCTCCAAAACAGCGGACAGGACAGAGAGAGGAAATGATGACGGAGACGTAGTGAGAGGAGTCAGTGGGCCGGTTTAGAGGTTGAATTTAGATGCCAGAGTGTCCTGGCTATTGGCCATGAGGCCATTGAAGCCTTAGTGAGGTCAAACTGGTTCTTTGAACCTCTGATACCCCCCACTGTGTGTCCCTGTTACCATGAATAACCCCATTAATAGGATATTCTGTCCCTCTTTGACTGAGGAACTAATAGAGAGACAAGAAAAAAAACTCTTTCCATAAGAATCGGTGTGTTTTGACATCAAAATGAGTTTTCATGTGTAAATAAATCATTTTTTAACTTCATTTCTCTCCTTTGTTCAAAGCTTGGCAGCCTGACTTTTAACTAAAACCAGACTACCAGCTCAGATCACTGCTGTTATACACTGACTTTACAACTCTTTGAATCACATACAAGGCACTGCAGGCAGAGCCAAATCATTATTGTGGACCTCCTGATTTTAATAAGAAGAGGAATTATTATTAGATTTTCATTTGGATAACAAAATATCTAAATTAAATTATTGGTAAACTAAACTATTGGCTTGCCCCCCTGGACCTGCTACTTTTTTCCTACTCCATATCCTTGTGGAAAGCCCCGATTCTACTGAGTGCACTTTTCTAGTTTGTCCAGGTTTTGAGATATCGGTCTCTGACATTTCTGCCTCCACCCCAATGGAGGTGAAATTGGATTACGTCTGTGGTGTTCACAACATTGAAAAAGCATTTTCTAAAATTCAACAGAGACACATTTGTGTTTTAAGAAACGGTTTTGGGAGTTTTGTTTTTGTGTTTGTTGTTGTAGCAGAAACTTGAGACAAATATCTCAGAACCTGGTCAAGATACCAGTAGCCTGGTCCAGACCTCTGCATCGCCGCCTTTAAGTGTACTGAAGTAGCATATCACATGACGAGGTTAAGCTACGTTTGAGCCAAATAATTGTGGAACTGCTTTAATTAATATAAATAAATTCAACAATATAATCATGCTATTTTAAAACATTTGTTGAAAATGTTATTGTCCTATTTCACTGACCTTTGTCACTTGCACACTGGACAGGCAACGGTTTGTGTTACTTTGTTAAACAGACCTGACCTAGGTTGCATCCCATGATAACTATGAACATGCCCACAGCCTCAAATGTTAGTCTTTACATAGCACGATAACTTCCCTGCTTCAGACTCCACCGTGGTCGGGAAGCACAGGGGAGACGGTCTTGATGCTCACTTCGGGGCTAACCCCCTTCACTTCAACCAGCAGCAGTTGGGAAGCGAGACACGGGGAAATGTACTCGGGACTTGAGGAGCTGCGGTGTTTATTCAGAGACAAATTATTGCATATTTCCTCAGTCAATGTGATCAATGTGAAGCTGTGGTAGCGGTTGCACCTAGCAACGGCAGATGACATCTGATGCATATAAGACTCGTTACTCATTGGTCAGTCAGATTATTAGGATATGATACTCCGAGAGGAAACTTTGGGAAAACCTGCCCTTTAAACATTTTAGTGAAATGCTTTTTATTGTATTTTACTCTATTTTATGGCTTTAAACCATCAATTTATGTCTTTACATATCACTATTGTCATATTAAATATTTACAGTAAGCCATTTTAACTATTTCTTGTATGACAAGTAGGGTTATCAAAGTTAACGTAATAACGCGTTAATGCTAATTCGTTTTAACGCCACTATTTTTTTTTTTTTAATGCAATCGATCTTCCAGAGGGCTCAGTTTTAAAGCTAGAGTGAAGATACTGATATCATATGAAACCAAAGCCTATGGAATCCATTGGTACCAACCGTGTCATATTAGCTTGTCGTGAAGGAGGCTAAATAACGCTCCAAAGTTACACTAAATTTTGGGGATGAAAAACTGGCATGGACATTTTCAAAGGGTTTCTGAACAATATTTGTCATTGTTTTGTGTCATTAATTGATTTCCAATAATAAATATATGCATACATTTGCATAAAGCAGCATATTTGTCCACTCCCATGTTGATAACAGTATTAAATACCTGTCAAATCTCCCTTTAAGGTACATTTTGATAAAAACTTTACGATTAATATGCGATTAATCACAATGAATTATTCTAATTGATTAACAGCCCTAGTATTTTCATATTAAATGTTTACAGTAAGCCATTTTAACTATATGTTTTGTATGATAAGTATTGATTAGCTGAAATGTTGCTTTTGTCATTTTTGATGGATACAATCTAATAAGTAATGATTCAACCTGTAGCCAGATCATGATAAAAGCTTTTGGGGATTTCTCTTGTTTAACATTTGAGTGATGCATTTTAGATTCCCGGCTCAGGGGCATTCAAAGAGCTCCGTCTACAGAAGCTTTAAACTTCAGAAAATTTAAATCCAAAGGTTTAAAAATGTCCTGAACATCTCTCACAGCCTGTCACTACACTCCCCGTCTGTGTAAGCAGCCAATGACTGATGGCTGATGCAGTAAGGACAGCAGCACAGATGGGAAATGTTTTGTAAGATTACAGTTGTGGGTTTTCTGTGACGTCAGCTTTTCACTCACTCAATCAATCAATCAAGCAATCACCCCTCCCGACTGTAAGATGGATGAGAGGAAGCAGCAGCCACAGATAGATCATTGTTTCCACTCGGTGGCTTGCTGAGAGGTCAGAGCAGAGTGGGCTGCTTTACCCCTTGGGCACCACTCGATCCACCCCCCCCCCCCTCCAACGGAGACACCCAAGCATGACAGTAAGGAGTTTCAGTTTGCCTCCGACAGCCTTGAAGGAGCAGATGGGGTTAGAAGGACCAAGTGGAGAAGGGGAGACGTCGCCACGGTTATGCGACCACCTGGCTTTAGGGGGGCTTCTGTTGCTGGATCACTCTATCTAGCCGGCTGCTATCAAAGCCTTACTGGTCCTTTTACGGGGTCAATGTCCCTTACACCTGGTTCTACAGGTAAACCTTAAATCAAACACTGGAGCCTATACTTACAACCACTTCTATGAGCCCCCCTCTTCAATAACCACCAGTCTGGGTTCTGATTAGCAGCCTGTCTTTAGCTCAGAAGCTCCACGGTTGATACCGCGTATGACAGATTGTGAAGGAACTCAAGTGTTGGCTTCACAGGCAGCTCCGCGGTCATCCCTTTGACCTCTACACCTGACCCTTGACCTCTGTGTGTAACACAGCGCAGCACAATGTCTACTCTGTCCTCCCCGCTGCTTCGGGCTGACAAAGCGCACGGCCCCGCGGCGAACACCACTCAAGTTCACACGTCTCCGAGCTCACGGGCTCACATTCTGACCGGCAGAGGCGTCAGTCACACTGTGCGATCACCTGGAGGTGAGATATTTTAAAGCTTTTCCAGGACTCTACTACATACCCTGCATTTTGCTTCTTTCTTTTCCAGCCTTTTTGGAGGGATATATAACTAAAGCTTTTCAGACTGATTTAAAATCTGCATGATGTACAAGTCAAAATCACTGCAAACACATGTTGCTCAGATGTTTTTAAATACACAGAAATTTGTCCCTAAAGTAAAGGAATAATTCATCATTTTGGGAAATATTATGCTCATTTGCTTTCTTTTCAAGAGTGAGACGGGAAGATTGATATCGGTCTCATGTCGATGGTGAAGTAGAGAGATGGAGTCAGGATGTGGTTGGTGTGACACAGAGAAAAGAAACACCTCAGCACCTCTAAACCTCAGTAATGAACATGTATCTTGTTTGTTTAATCCGTACACACAGAAATGAAACTATTTGTGGTTTTAAGTGGAGTGGAGTTATGTTGTGCGACTATTTCTGTGACTATTTCTAGATGAACAACAACCGGGTGTGGTCTTGTCATCACAGTGACGTTGCCAGTGCTGTTCCTGTAAAGACACCAAAACCAAAATCTGGCAACCCGCATTGCAGAGGCTGTGGAGAAATGCCGGGCGGATGGATAAACTCGCCCTAAAAAAACACAAATTCTTGTTTTTACATGTCCGTTAGTGAACAGATGAAACAAAGAAGGCATTAGTAGGTGAATTTTAAAGATTCTTTGGACAGAGCCAGGTGAGCCGTTTCCAGCCTTCATGCTAAGCCACATCCTGATTCCTGCTCCACGCTGAACACACACACACACACACAAGCTTGATATAGATCTTTCTTCTCATCTCACTCTCAAAAAGACAGCCAATAAGTTTATTTCCCAAAATGTTGGAGTGGATTCCAAAATAAGTCAAACTGCACTTGAAGGTAAAAAAAAGAAGAAGAAATCCAAAAAGCAACCGATACAAAAGAATATTTTACAAGTTTTGTTGTGTACTTATAGGAGCATCACCTGGCAATATATAACTTCAGAAAACAACGACAAATAAGCCACCGTGGGCCAAAATCAATCAATGGAAGTAAGGAGCCACTTCCATATGCTAAATATGGGGGAAAATACATATGAAATATTGCACATGATTTTTTTTAGGGATGCACCGATACTGATATCGATCTATTTTTAATTAAAGTCTATATTTATATACATCATATACTAGAATTTTAATTCCTGTTTAGGTTTTGACCAATTTGTTGCTGCATTAAAAAGGTTTACACGTAATTTCTGTTAATTTTGAAGATTTTTTTACCAAGTTGCTGATGTACGATTTATTATTTTAATAACAAATAAAAATTCAGTAAATTTATAACTATGCATTTGTTACATTTTGTTTTACAAAGTTAGGAAAGCAATGTTTAAATCAAGCCTGACACAAAAGAATGATCCCAGTCTCTTCCACACAGTGAGGCATACAGCTTATTAATTAAACACTGGTATCGGATCTGTACTCGGTATCGGCCGATAACAAAAGCCCAGGACAAATTTCTCTTTTTCTGAAAATATGATTAATCATTGATGAATATTTGAGTTCAATTGAACACCCACTGAAGGTTGTAGTCAACCCGTCTTTTCATTTGATGCTACAGTGACGGCCACAATGCAGCCTTCAGGATCAAACAATGGGATGAAGGCTTTTTACTTTTTATAGCCTCTCAGACTTTTTCATAGTGCAGTCATCAGTGTGTGTTATGTTAAGCTAATGAATGTATGTCTTTATCTGCGCTAATCCCGGCGGGCGGGCGGCCGGGGCTGAGGGTCACGCTGTGGTCAGAGGGGCGGGGGCTCCGTCACCGCCACTTGACACGCTCAAAGGAGCAACTTCCCTTTCATCATACCAGGGGTCAGAGTTTTACTGCCTCACAGAGCCAGCGAGCGTACTGCACTCTGCAAACTGAGGCGTAAAGCAGCCATCTGATAATAATCATCTTACAAAACCAACCAAAAACAAACCAGGGGGATCTGCCCTGTGTCGCCACGCTCCTTGCATTCAGCTGCATCTCGGGGTCCTCTGATCAACGTCTGACAAATGGCAGTTCAGTGTGAAACATTAAAATTTTATTGAGCTTATCTGTAATATATCGAGTAACTATGGGTCACTTTTAGATGAAATTTAAAAAGGCATTTGTTACTTTTACACATTTGTTTATTAGACAGCAAACTTAAAGTCCTATTTTCATATTACTTATCAGAACATTGGTCAGTATTCACTCCCATAATGCCATGGTCATATTCTTAATGAATAATCCCTGCAATCTAATTTAAGTATTGTGACCAGAATTCTTTCTTTTTCAGTCAAGTTAGCTTACTAGCAGACTCTGAAACTGTCCCAAGTCCGTACTATAAAATGCATACTAATATAAAAAATAGGAATATATAATAATACACAACATGTAGTGCATCATGTACTAATGAAACAATACCAATAACATGTGTTGAGCAACTTCAAACTGAAACTTTAGGTGCAAAATTGTAAGAAAAACTTCACTATCAGCTGTCCACATGAGAGGCTCCTCCACTTCTGTTGCGCTCGACACAAAAATGTCAACAGCATCCTCAATTAAACTAAGCCATTTAGTCTGAGGGTTGGCATATTTAAACACAGACTCTATACACTAAACGATTAGTCAATTAATCAATTGATTGCCAGAGAATTATTAATCAAAAATGTTTTTGTTTTTTTTAAGTGCAGCTTCTCCAATGTGAGGATTTGCTTCTCTACTCTAGTTTATATCATTGTAAACTGAATATCTTTAGGTTTTGGATTGTTGGTCAGACAAAACAAGACATCTGAGGACGTCACCTCGGGCTCTGACATTTTTTTTTTACTGTTTTCTGACATTTTACAGACTAAATGATTAATTGACAAGCTGGAAAAAATACACTGATTTATCGATGGTGGAAAGAGTAGTGCGATGCAGCCCTATAGCACGCACACACTCTGCCCTTTAGCCCTTTCACAATTGAAGCGCACGGCCGTTAAAAAAAACATAAACTCAAGTGAGCAATCAGGGAATGTTTGCTGATTACTGTGTGTGTTTGTGTTTGTGTGTGTGTGTGTGTGTTAAGGTAATGAGAACAGTAACTGTTTAGCAGATTCCTGTTAAAACAGTCAATGTGCACAGCTCTGTGTGTCTTTTCTGTTGACTGCGAAATGACCGCGGTGCCTGGTGATGGGCTCCGTCTGTAAATCACTGAGGATGACCGCGCTTCATCTTCAACAGTTTCCCTTCTCAGCGTGGAAGGACCCTTTTTTTTTGCATCCATACACCAGACAAATCACTTGTGAGCTTCAAAATGTTCCACTATGGAAGTTAAGTGACACCTAATCGTTATGACTGCTAACAGAAGTTTCCCGCTCTGAAATGGAAATAGCGTGTTTGAACTGAAACTCCTCAGCTGCTCTTTTATAACCCCCCTCCAACAACAAATGCATCTTCCAGCGCTGCGGTTTCACAGGAAAGCTACTTTACATACCAAGTTCAGTGTTTTACAGCAGCCTGTAAACTCATCCTCCACCCAAATTCAAACTCAAATTGAAGACGTTTATGGCCTCTGGCTGCGCTACGTGTTGAATATCACAGAGGCCTGAGAGAAAGAAAAAAAAAGCAATCGCCAATCTCACAGTACCAACTGTCTCCGATACTTACTGTAATGCATCCCCCCTTCAGAATATGCTTTATGGCAGCTCCTCCTCACATCCTCCCCTGCAGCTCATTAGCAGCTGTTAGATCCTCAGGGTTGTGCCGCAGGAGCAACCTATATAGCAAACATCTCAGAGAGCAGCCTCACTGCCATCCCAGCCCTGTAGCTCATGGATCAAGTGGAGGCTGTAAATACTTTCCCGGGTTACGTGGAGGTCAGCGGAGAGCGGGCCATTAATGCTTCAAGAGCAACATCCCACTGACCCTGGTCACCGTTCCCATAGCGCTCACTGCCTGCCACCTCCCCCGCGTGTCCATCACAGTCCATACAACAACAAAAATCACGAGCGCAGCCTCGGGGGGCGGGGGGGGGGGGGGGGGGGGGGGGGGGGGAGAGCTCTGAGCTTAGTGCGAGGATGAGAGAAATGTCTGAGCTTAAATCAGCAAGCTTAGTTTAGCAAAGGGAATTAAAAAAAAAAGATGGACTGAAAGATTTCAAATCAATTATTTATTGATTTGACAAATTCTAAGAAAAATGAGAACAGCTTGGTGAGTGCTTGCAAACAAGGCATCAAAAGTCATAAACACTAAATGATGAATTGCCGAGTTAACGCTCACCCTGTCCGAAATCACTCCTTATATAGTGAGATCGCCATGTTGTAGTGCTGTCCGAATGTATAGTGATAATTATTATAGGCTATATAGTGGACTCAAAGTATCCTACAATGCATCGTGAAAAGTAGTGTCACTAGCCATAGACTGTATATAATAAGTGGACGTTGTCACCGTGACATTGGCATTTTGGTCGTCGCCATAAGAAGTGACACGACTGACACGAGAGGGTGGAGCTAAGTACAACCGAACGCTGAATAAGACATTTTTAGGCAACCAAAATGTTTCAATTAACTTTCATGAACTGAAAACACACTGTGAAAGGGTTAAAGTTCTAAGACGAAAACACGGACAACTCCCAGACCGGACAACGTCGTGGTATGCGACCTATCGATCACAAGGTATCCACGCCCTAAAATATACCTGCATTATCATCTATTTGACTCTAAATAGGACCATATATTTACTAAATGAACATCATGCTGTATTGAAGAAGACTTGAAACTAGCGATTGAGACCATAAACTCATGTTTACAATGTTTACTGAGGTAATAAATCAAGTGAGAATTAGGCTCATTTTCTCATAGACTTCTATACAATCAGACTTCTTTTTTGCAACCAGAGGAGTCGCCCCCTGCTGGCTATTAGACAGAACGCAAGTTTCAGGTCCTTCCGCATTGGCTTCACTTTTCAGACCAAGAGGTTTCCGCCTGTCACTAACCAAGCATTATACACCATCATGCAATGCACTGAAGGAAAAATGGCAGATGGACGAGAGAGCAGCGCGATTGAGACAAATCCATGAGTTGTCGCGCAAAATATTTCTCAAAGAAAGGGGATCTGTATTTTTGAAACAACAGAACAAAGCAGAGCACAACCCTAGTATCGAAAAAAATGAACCAAGATCAGATGGGCCTAAACTGTTTGAGTGTTTGTGTGTTAATGTGGCTCTACTGACGCTGCCGTGTGATGTGATTGTTTCAATGTTGTCCTGATAAGATAAGAGAGAAGAATGACTTGTATGTGGCTGCTGCGGTTCTGTTGTCGGATCACCATCTGACCCTCTTCATTCTGACCACAAACACACACACACACACACGCGCACACACACGTGTGTTGCCTGGAAACAGCAGCGTCAGGATGAAGGACATTCAGCCTCTAGACCTCTCAGATGGAGGAGGACCTTCCTCAGCAACACACTGGCCTCATTCCTCTCCATTCAATGATCCCAGTAATTGACACATTCGATATTTCTCTTTGTTCCTTCTACAATCTACGTCAGTCAGTTAGTTCTCCTGTGAAGATGAAGACGATGAAGGATAAGTCTAGTATTGAAATCGAAAGATCATTCTGTCCTCTCACTGGTATTTTTCTTTTTTTATCTTGCGGTAAAAACACAAACTTTAATTTACTCATATGGAAAATATCCATAAATACATTGTCTGAGTCGATACAATCAAAAATCACTGAGAACAACTACAACAACCAACGACATCTAATGAAACGTTCAACCAACCAAAGAATCATTTACGACACTAATCATTTCTGATATATATATATAGATATAGATATAGATATATATTGATATTGATATATATAGATCTATATATATATATATATATATATATATATAGATCTATATAGATATATATGTCTATATATTGATATATATAGATTATAGATGATAGATAGATAGATATATCTATATATATGTATACGAAACATATACAGATACAAATTGGGGTGTGGTAAGTGACAATATATTGTAGTATATTGTTTGATCAATTAATCAATCAGGTCAATCCTCTTTGCCAAATCAAAGTATATTTTATTGTCTTATTACTCTGAATTTGTTTAGTAGTAAGAAAAAACATTACCGTTTCGTGGT
This sequence comes from Sebastes fasciatus, assembly GCF_043250625.1. Classification (NCBI taxonomy): domain Eukaryota; kingdom Metazoa; phylum Chordata; class Actinopteri; order Perciformes; family Sebastidae; genus Sebastes; species Sebastes fasciatus. Next base: position 8,647,181 of record NC_133800.1, read on the forward strand.
GTTTTTCTTTTTCATGCATCGTTATAATGAAACCTGGATGATCAATACAACTTAAATAAGTAAATCTAATTTCTACCAGGGGTCAAATGATTAGTCTGAAGTTTTATTTCTTTTCCTTCACTGATGTCTTGTGTTAACAGCACAAACAGGACCTCGCTCTGATAACACACTTTAAGATCCGTTCATTCATCAAAATGTACTCTTTAAATGGTGAAACCATCTGCTGTGGAGCGTGCTGTGAGATAAATCACTTTGTTTGAAATGCTAATCAGCCGGGGTGAAGAATTTTCTTCAATCTGGTGAAATCTTGGAAAGAGATTTACTCCCTGGTTTCAATGTGTTTGAAACTAGCATACAATTGGGATAATTTCCTTTAGTTTAGTCATTGCAGCAGGAGAACATTATCTTGTTTTCCCTGTCACTTGAGTGAAGTAAGATCGATCTGCATTGGAAAAACATAACCTTTGGTAAACTGCTTTACAAAATGTAAAAGCAACATTTAGTATTAACTAAATCAATTGTAGAGATATTCTAGAAGATGGTTGGTCCAATTCAGGCCGTGAGAGAGCACACAAAGGAGACTCTGCTAGATTTACTTTGAAAGTCGAGCGTGAATCCTCGAGACTTTCAAACATCCTTTTTTTTTATTTCTAAAACTTCAGTCTTAACAGGAACAAAAAGACTTGATAAATTACTAAAAATACCTGTTAAATTTGTTTGGTGAAGAGTCAAATCAGAATCAAATCTAAATCCTGATAATCTAAGACTAACCCGCCCTACTTGTGTGTGTAACATCGATGTTTTAAAAAAAAAAAAAAAAAGAAAAATCTAAATTTCACCACTAATTTGTTGTAGCGACTGGCAAAAAATGTAATGGGCAACTTTGAGAATATAGTTTCAGGTATAAAGCAGAATCATTGTCTGCTTCCAAATGTGGGGATTTGCAGATTTTCTCTGTTTTGTATCATTTCATTATAGACTGAATATCTTATTCTTTGGACTGTTGGTCGCACAAAAAAGACATTTGAGGACATCACCATAGGCTCTGAGAAACTGATTAGCAGGGGGGTTTTCACCATTTTTTTTACATTTCATAGACCAACTGATCCACTGAGAAAATGATCATAATTGTTAGTTGCTCTGATTTGTTGTGTGTGCAACAGATTCTTATCGCCATTAACTCTATACTTTGAAGATATTCCAAGAAAATGACATTTCTCCATCAAAAAACAAACATTCATCTTAACTGTACAAAAGGTTAATTTTGGTTAATGCTTTTCTCTCTTTATTGATCGAGTCCATGTCTGCCCCCCTTTTTCACCCAATTATTTCCATTCTGTTAGGACGGGACAGCTACATTACAGGTCTGTTCTTTAACTAACAACTCAGCTATCATTAGATGTGTGTGTTGGGGGGGGGGGTTGCAGCTCTTGTCACTGTGCCGGTGTTGACACAGATCGACTGATAGCGGAGGGAGTCAAGTTAGGAAGAAGAAGAAAACAAGACATGATGGATCACATCTGCCTGCGTGCCCCCTCCACCCACCAACACCACCAGCACCAGCTCCTCCTCCTCCTCCTTTACTGTACTCCTCCTGGCTCATCATTCAAGCGTCACGGCGGGGGGTTTCGCATCCTGTCCCTGCCCCACCCACTTCACCCTGCCCCTGGGGGGAGAGGACAGACCCCCAGGCCGGAGCAAGGGGCTGACAAAGCACTTTCTTTCAGGCTACCGGCCCTGCCTGCCGTGCCAGCCTGCGAACCCCCGAGGCCCAAACATGGATCCACACACACAAACAGGGGACTCCTCCACCCCGACCTGCCTTCCTCCTCCTCCTCCTTGTTTCTGCTCCTTCTTCTTCTTCCACTGAGTTCAATTACATTAAAACAAGCACACTCCACTGAGCAGAGTGTGTGTGTGCGTGTGCGTGTGCGTGTGTGTGTGTGTGTGTGGGAGGGGTCCTTTGAATCCTGGTCAATTCAAAGATCAATGGAAATTGAGTTTGTTCTTCAAATGTGGTTATGTGGAGAAGCTGGAGCTGGAAGGAGGCTATATGGCTGCTTTGTTTTCTATGTAACAATGTGAGGTGACTGAAAGGTTTTAACAGTCATCACTTCTCACCAGTCAGTGATGGGTTAACCAGCTGGACTTTAACATCTGTATAACATCTGCCATTCCACTAAGGCTGCAACTAATGATTATATTCTTTATTGATTAATCAGCCGACTATTTCTTATATATACGCTTGTGTTTGAAATGTGCAATAAATCTGCCTTGTCTGTTTTCTCAATGAACTGAATCTTGATTTGGTCGACAAAATGTCAGGAAAATAGTGAAAAATGTCTGAGAGACCATTGAGACGTCATTATATTTAGATTTCCCCCCCCCGAAAGTCCAAAATTGTGCAGTTTACTGGTCAGTGCAAATCATCACAACTGAAAAGCCACTAGGAGAAGGGTCGGCCTTTTTGCTTGAAAAATGACTTTATTTAATTGAATTAATTGATTATCAAAATAGTTGCTGATTATTTTTTCTGTTGATCGGCTTATCAATTGACTACTTACTTCAGCTCCACATTATTTAAAAAGGCCTTCCTCACCCAGATTCATTAAGATGTTATTATTAAATTCAGAAAATAAAAAAGTGCCACTTTCTCTTTATTCTATTACAAGAACTGTATTCATGACAATGTGTGGGTTTCTAAAAAGCTCTTAATTTGGTAAAATGTATATTTTATAGATGATAAAAAAAATGCTGAAATTGCAAATTACTCAAATCAATGATGTCATAATGAAACCCTTAAGCCTCAAGAGCTGATCAAATATTTTCAGAACATATTCAGCTTTCGTTGGTTTGTTCCATTAAGTGTCTTGTTTTTGTATGTGTTTAGTTGTTTATGTAATTGTTTATTTTGTTATATTCTGCTATGACAGATGCAAAAAATATCAGAGATAATTAAATCTTTAAAACTGTTAATTTAAGGTTAGTAGGGCTGCAACTAAAAACATTTTTAATTATTGATCAATCTTTTGATTAATGTTTAAATCGATCGATTCATTGTTTAGATTATAAAATGTCAGATAATAGTAAAAGAGAACGGCTGTTATAATAGATGATGCCTAAAATGTCTCAACTAACAACCCAAAAATTTCAAACAGAGAGGCAGCAAATAGTCACGCTGGTGAAGCTGGAACCAAAGCATATGAGGTTTTTTTTCCATCTTTGATTGTGTATGTTTGTAAGTTTGTTAGTAGAGGATACCTTTTTTTGTGCGATGAAAATTAAATATATATATATATATATTTTTTTTTTTGAAATGGCAAGAGTTTATTTTCTGTGCATGGATTAATCGTAAATTATTTTGTAAAGTGTAAAGTCATGCATTTATCATTTATTAAAATATCTAAAGGTTTTGAAAATCATTTTAATTTATTTACTTAAGTTTTCTCTTTTTGTAATTGTTAAAATTCTCTATGCACATATACCATGATTTCAGAGCCAAGAAAAACCTTTTTGGACAGAACACCTTTACGTTTTTTGGGCTTTCTAATATCTTTACAATTAGGCTCATTAAGTCAACTGTTACAACTCTACAATCAAGTGACACACATGATCGCACCGATCAGAGAAAACACAGTCCACGTTGATGTCCCTCCCAGTGAGTGTGCTCAGACTCAGAGTTAAAGGAATTCTAATCTGGGGAGATGTCAATAAATCTTCAGTCACTCTGCATGGGATCACGATGTGGGACTGGCGCCTGCATGGGACAGACACTGCTGCAAAGCATTGTGGGGGGGATTGGTTTGGTTTTGGGGCCTTGGATGGAACTGATGGGCAATATCATGGAACATATGAAGATATAATCGATGTAAGCAAACTGATCAAGAAGTGAGCTGTGTGGAGGGGAAACTCTCGCTTACGCAGTGACCTCTCCATGTGTGTGTAAAGGCTTTACGCAGCAGAGCCAGTGTCAGTGTGGAAACAGCCCAGATATAAAACATGTCTAATTAACTCTGAACCCATCTTGCCCATTTATCGCCTTTCCTTCCGTTTCCATCATCCTGTGCAGCGCGCATGCAACACCGGATTTTGGGGACTAAAAAGCTCTAATGGCTTCAGGGCGTTCTCCAAGTTCAAAAGTTCACCTTTTACGATCTCCAAGAGCCTGACTGCTGGCCACCTCCAAATAAAAACATTCCGACCTCTGTTCCCAGCAAGCCCAACTCTCTCACACACACACAACACACACACACACAGCTCAAGAAGCAAGCAAACAATTCAATTCATGATGCATTAAAGCACTGGAACAAACCAAAGCACCTACATGTCAGGACAAAACGCGCTCCCACACACCTACCCAATATAGCAGGCCATTCACTCCACTTGTTGAGATCCATTGAGCGTTTTGTAGTCCTAAAACTTCATTTCAGCAGATAAAAAAATACTCTTGTCTGTTTCTTTTCTGTCTTCTAATCATTTCCACTCCTGTATGCATCAAGGAGTTTGGAGAAGTGTTTCTGCTCCTGCAGCAGTGATGGATGCACCGATAGGGGCTAATAATCATAATGTAGTGCAGCCATGCTGCTGTGTGTTTGGGAGGTGAGGTAAAGGTGTGATGCATTCACGGACAGCAGCAGCGGTGTTACACAGCAGGCTACATGTGGTGTGTTTGCCTACCGTTAACGGACTTGGCGTTGTTTCTCTCCGGGTAGTCGAACCCATTCGTCCTCTTCTGCTCTATCTCCATCCTCCTGCATTCATGGGCTGATCCAGAGTCAGTCAGCCCACTGGTGTATACACGTCGCCTCCTCTCTCTCAGCGCCACGAGAAGAAAACACCCCGCACACTGGTGATGATGCTGGTGATGTAGAGATGATAACAGTGATGTAGTGATGCAGTCAGTCTGAAGTGAGTAAAGCTGCTGGCTTCACTGCTGCTTTGTCCGCCGTCCTCAGCCTGCTGGCTTCACTGCTCGGACCGCCGTCCCATCATGTAGCTCAGTGCTGCTTCCAGTCAGTCAGTCAGTCAGTCAGTCAGCGGGGAACAAGATGTGGATCCACACCCCCAGGGTGCTGCGTTCATGGCCTGGAGAGAGGGTTGGAGGATAGTGGGTTTTCTTTCATCCAATTACAAAACAAGAAGAGTTGGCGCCCTAACTAGGCTGCATGTAATGTTGATGTTCTAATGTTAAAGCAAAACTATGTCACTTTTGAATGAAGAAATTACACATTTGTCTTGCAAATGACAAGTTGAATTCTACCATAGTTTCTGTAGCGTTTTGTTTTTTTTAGATGTGTGATGTTACAAACCAGACTCTGGCTCTATAGCTATGTCAATTTGTTGCTTATAATAATAATAGTAATAATAATACATTTTATTTGTTGGCGCCTTTCAGGAGACACAAGGACACCTTACAAAGATAAAATTATATATAAACAGCTCAAAACAGCTGGACATGACAGAGACACATATAAGGCAGACACATACAGTATGACGTGAACACAGGAGAACTCAACATTTCATCATTCTACTGAATATAGGCTACTGAGTGTAAAAAAAAAAAAGACTGAGCCTATTCTAAATAAAAGCAACTATTAAATAATTGTATGTCCTGGACACGACCTGTTCCAACTTCTCTCCCTCTAGTATAGGCACTGTACGCCAAAACAACTCTGATGAACAGTTAACATCAGTTAAATGACACTATATATTTGATATTTTATCATTTAAATATACAGGGGTTTTTTTTGTAACATATAGGCCTACCTACATTGTAAAATGGGCCTAGAAATCTAAGCTGATGTATACTGAATATAATGTATATTATATTATAATATATATATATATATGTATATTGTATATACATATATATGTATATATATATATACATATATATATAATATTTCACTGGCTTCCCCTACAATTTAGAATACATTTTTAAATTGTATTACTCACTTTTAAAGCACAACTTGGTCTGACCCCAGAATACATAATGGATCTCTTAACACCCATACGTGGTCTGAGATCATCTGATCAGCTACTTCTTGCTGATATGATCATCTAACTCTGTATCCACTTTTAAAAAAGCTTTTGAAAACACATTTTTTTAGGATAGCATTACAATAAGTAGAAGGGTATAAATATATGTATGTACACATCCGTTTCTGGACGCATGTGTACATTTATACACATTTATGTATACAGTATTTACTGTATATTTGTTTTATTAACTTGTCTTACCATTTTACCACTTCTATTATTATTGATATGTTCTGTGATGTTCTGTTTTAGCAGTTACCATATCTTTTACTTTATTTATCTGCTTTTATTGTCTTGTGAAGCACTTTGTAACATCTGTCTAGAGAAGTGCTATATAAATAAATGTATTATTATTATTATCATTATTATTATTATATACTGTAAATATATATATATATAAAAAGAACAGGAGTCAAATTCCTGGTGTGTACTCTTACCATGCATGTATACATCTATGGCTCTGGCCAATAAACTCCTCAATCGTGATATGTTGTGGACTAATATTATGAAGTGCGATAACTCCCACACAACTTGAAGGCAGCACAAACACACAAACAGAGAGCGGCCTTTCTCTCAGCAGATATGTCGACTTATAAAAGCACACTAGGTGTTGCTAACAACACTAACGAGGACTCTGTGCTGTTCAAGTGTCCTGGTGAGACGGTGAGACAGTGAGCTAGCATGGACGATATACCAGGAGGACCCAGAAGAGCTCAAAGCAGCTAAATGGAACCCAGCCATCGTTATAACTTCATCATTTACACCCACCTGTGCTTCTCAGACCGTTCATGCTGCATTGCATTATGGGATATGGAGTCCCGTTCTGAATCTGAAGAGCAGCGTTTTGGTTTTTATACCAAGTCAAGCCGGAAGCTAGCAGGCTAATGCTAACTATCAATTCAATTCAATTTGCTTTATTGGCATGACTGTCAGGTGAACAATATTGCCAAAGCGTCAATTCAATAATAAATAAATAAATAAAAAAAAGAACAAAACAAAAACAAAAACATAAATATACATTATATACAATTCATTAAGCAAATTACAATATATAGATATTTAAAAAGAGCATGCATGTAAATGGAAGAAAAACAATAAAGAAGTAATTAATGTTTGTTGTGTCAATAAAACAAAACAAAAAAACTAATAAAGAACAATTGATAACAACATATTGCAATATCAAATGATAAATGTAAAAAAAAAACATGAAGTAGAGGAGTAAATAAAAGGCAGAGTGTGAGTTACATCTATTATGTGTTATCATTGGCTTCGGGTACTTTGGCTATTGTTTGGCTAGTAACAGAAGGAGTAACAACACATTCAGCATTAGCAGTAGCCTACATTTCATTTGTAGCCTATTTAAAGGTCCCATATTATGCTCATTTTCAGGTTCATACTTGTATTTTGTGTTTCTACTAGAACATGTTTACATGTTGTAATGTTAAAAAAAAAACTTTATTTCCCTCATACTGTCTGTCGGAATATACCTGTATTTACCCTCTGTCTGAAATGCTCCGTTTAAGCGCATTGCGACGGAATTGCGTTGCTAGGCAACAGCTTGTGTCTATGTGTACTTCCCGTCAGCTGATGTCATTCACATACACTGCAACCAGGAATAAACTGGGACACATTAAAATGTTTACGTTTAAAACTGTGTAGAGGGTCTAAATATTGTATATTTGTGACATCACAAATGGACAGAAATCCTAATGGCTTGTTTCAAACGCACAATTTCCGAATACGGGCTGTGTGTATTTCCTTGTGGGTTGAGCATTTTGATACTTTCACAGTATTTATATAGGACATAAGCCTGCTTTATAATAAAAAAAAACATGAAAATCTCACCTTTTTATAATATGGGACCTTTAATAGAATCATTTTCAGTAAGAAATAGTTGTCTTTGCTAGGATATATTTGTAAGCTATATTTGTAAGTTACAGAAACACCTTTTATTTTATTTTTGTTGTTGGGCATTGGTGTTTTACATAATATTATGTAAATAGGCTATTTATACAGTATAGGCATTAGCCTACACCTATTTTTCACATAGCCTACTTGTGTAACCTACATAATAGTCCTGTCTGTTTGGTTGTCCTCGTTCTTATAGCCATTATCTCTATGGCTCTGTATGTAGGCTACATTGAGAGCAATAAAAACAAAAATTGGGAGTCAAATTCCTTGTATGTGTTCTTTGCCCTTTGCCGGTAAAGCTGATTCTGATTCATTTAGTCTGAAGCTAGTTGCTTTTAGTTAAACCACACATGTTCTATACAAATGTTTTAACATTTCTCAATTATAAATTAAATAAATTAAATAAAATAAATTAGAATCTTAGGGGTGAGAATGACGCTGCTGTAATTTATCAAGACAAAACGTCCTTCACGTCCCTTTTGTTTTGTTCTCATATTTTGTTTTAGTTGTGAACAAATATACCCTTATTAATGAAGCATTATTTAAAAGTTTTCTGAATCTGCTCTTTTTGATTTATAGAATATGATTTTACAAGGCACACATTTTCAGCAGAATTAAATGTTCAGAAGAAGGCTGTGATATGTCTAAATAATTCAATATTTATTCAGCTATAGTAAGTTTTGTCTTTAAGCTATTTTGGAGTTATTTATAGTAATAATAGTGGTCCAAACGTATGTAAAATAAGTCAAAAACCTTCAAATTTTCTTGGGGAGAGAACCTCCAAACCCAATATCTCCTAATATTTTTTGTTCACTGTAGAAATTCATAATGTGCCTCTTTATCCTGCTGCATAATATGTAGGAGCATCCTGACTGGGACAGTGCTCTCTTAAACCTGAATGATTAGCTCACACACCTCAGCTCTGCATGAATACCTGCCTGTCTGGCTGGCTGGCTGGTGTTGATTCCAGCCTATAGGCATCCTATAATGTATTATAGAGAAATACTATGGGCTACAAATAACACAGAAAAGCACTTTAAGTATTAACACGAGTGAATATAGGCTACAAACACACCACCTTAACCCTATAACGGTTCAGTTGGAATATTATTGGAATATTATAGGTCTGCTCCACAGACAGACTCAGGAAATCCTTTGTCCCCCGAGCCATCAAACTGTACAACATCTCTCTAGGGAGAGGGGGGGGGGGACAAAGGAGGATGGTCTGCAGGACAGATAATAATGCACTATACTCACTTTTAACAGTCTCTTCTGCACTATATTCACTTTTTTAATAGTTGTGTATCACAGCTGTTACTCTGCACTATATTCAGTTTTAACAGTTTTCTTCTTCATCTTGTATTTTTATATCTGGTATATTTTTTTGTTCTTTGTACTTTGCACTACTAACTTTTTTACTGCCTTTTTACTAACATGTTTTGCACTATGGAACTGTGATGCTGGAAACTTGAATTTCCCTCGGGATTATTAAAGTTACTATCTATCTATCTATCTATCTATCTATCTATCTATCTATCTATCTATCTATCTATCTATCTACTATAGAAGATGCATAACCCAAGTGTAATAATAAATAAATAGGAGCAATAGATTGCTGATACCAAATACGGAGAGTACTGGCACTTCTTTTTTTCCCCACTTCAAGCACTGATTAGAATGACATGGTTTAACAAATACAACAGTCAAGTCAATTACTGAAGTTAAACTAGTGCAGAGTAGACTTTGTTATCTGAACTGGAACAAAAAGAGAACATCTGCTGTTGTCTGAAGGAAGAAATAGGTTTGATCAGCTGAAGGTTGAATGTTGATCCTGCTGTTTTAGCAGAGAAGCATATAATATCCCAACTAAACTGTCTCTGACTGTAAAATACATAAAGAGAAGACTCCATGCATACAGTTACCTTGCACCAAATCTTTTTATATGTGTGTTGTTCTATTAGCACTCAACTTTTGCACCACCTATAAAGACTTGACGTGTATGTAGCTTCACTTGCAATATACAGCAGGCTGCAAACAATGATTTTGGATCAAAGAGCAGCTACTTAACAATGTTTATGTCACACGGCATGTTATACACACATTTCTTGGGGATTGAGAATAGTGTCGATCTAGTGTTGATTCAAAATTGCTTAAAAATAACCTAGATTACCCTGATTTTCTACATCCAAAAAAATTATAGATCATCTAATTTTATTTATTTATTTGCACATATATAAAACTGCACAAAATCCAGTCAATGAAAAAAAAAAAAAGAAATGTGTCAGGAGAGGTCAAGAAGCCACAGGCTTATACAAAGGACCTTCCCCCAACCCCAGGAGAAAAACAACAACAACAAAAAGTACACAAAATGTGCAGAAAAACCTAACCAAATAGTGGAACAGAAAACAAAGAAAATGTATCTAAACATATCAAAAGATAATTAGACATCATTGATTAAATGTGATGATAATTTCCTTTTAAAATGTTCTAAGGATAACGAGCTCTTGATAACCTCTTGTACACCACGATATCTGAGGGAGTACAAGCCATGTTTTGTTTTGTAGAAAGGCAGGTGAAGATGATTAACCTGTCTAGAATTATGTGAATGAATTTGAGAATTAGATTTAAAGAAGTTGCTAAACGATGATGGTAAAGAAGAAGGCAGGAACATATATTTATATATAAACACACATATCTGAGGAATATTTATGTCATAAACTGAAAGAATGTTCAGTTTCCTGAAGAGTGGAGCAGAAGCCTCCTTAGAGTTTGACAAAGTTGCCAATCTTACAAATCGTTTTTTGCAGCAAATAATGATTGAGTATATCTTACCATTGACACATTATGATTTCTTTTTAATTACATATTATAGAATAATATAAAGTGGTACTGCTGTTGACACAGATAAGCTCCAGGCCCCATGCACTTCAGGGGTTAACTGGTTTGTGCTAATTTAATTGAAAAAGAGTTTGGTAATATATATCACTAAAGCATAAATATCAATTGACATACTAAATTGCTGGAAGGTTATAGTGCTTTATTACCTGACCTGGAAGCCCTGTCCTAAGCAGGGCCACTGTGTCAAAATCTAATTTTAGACCTTAATCTGTTCAGTTTTGTGCTTAGACTATATGTTGGCTAAATTAATATATTAATTACATCTACCACAGAGCAAATCTGGAGCTATGTATACCAACATATAGACAAACTACACATTGCACTGAGACTACAGAGCCTCAGCAGATAATTCCCCCAGCTGGGACCCAATTGCAGTTTAATCCCATTACTATACATCTTTTTTTTGTGATTTGTTTACTATTCAGTTTCTATTGTAAGTATGCAAGTCAACCGTCTGCTGAAGTCCTTTGGTTGCATGTCCCGCATTTAAGTCCAGTCTCTTACAACCCGGGATATCTCAAAAGTGGAAAAGTTTCAAAATAACAATTGGCCAGATGATGGCGCCAAAAGCCCTTCACATTTCTAATGTGAGCTGTCTCGGTCTCTTCCTGTCATTACCACCTTTAAAAGCTTACACATAGTGACACTATTCAGTGTGTTTAAATGATGTGCACTGAAATAAAAGTGTTCAAAATATTGATGATATAATTTTAAAAAAATAATATCGAATCATACAGTGTGTCTATATTGTTGTGATTATGATTATGATGATTATGGTGATGATTATGATTATTACTATTACTATAATTATTAGCTAAACCCCGCACGTCCTGTACAGACAGACAGACAGACAGGATGCACTACTACTACTGTACTGTGTGTTTGTGTGTAAATGAAACCCCTCCCATCAGAGGAGGACAGCGGATGACAGATGATGCGCGCTGTGCGCAAAGCTGAAAAGAAGGAGCTCGCGGTGCAGACAGAGCGCACTCCACAGCGTGCGCACACACACTGACATCCATCCATACATCCAGAGCAGACGGACGCATCATATACGCTCCTATCTATCTGCTGTATGGGAAAGGAAATGGAGTTGAAATAAGCGCACTACTTTACCTTATGGACTGAATGCAGTATAACTGACTGTCGCTTTGGATTTCTCAACTTTACGCGCAGACACTTGGAGAAAGAAAAAATGTGGAGATACACCAACTTGTTCGCCTGTCTGCTGGTTTTGTGCAAGGATGCGTCTTCAATGAGCAAGGTAAGAAAAGACACCAAACAGGCGAGTTTCACAAACAAAGTTATGTTATACTTAGTTTATTTTTCCAGGTGAATTATTGCATTCTAATGTTTAATCACTGAAGATTCAGTCATTATAGTAGGTTATTCCACCCCTATTGTGCTCAACCTCACCTCTTCCGTATCATGGTGCCTCTGCCTCAGACAAATAAGTGACTTGACCAACATTTTCCTGTCAGACCTCTAAATTTCCTGTTTAAAAACCGGCAGATGTTTCAGGCTGTGTGTCATTTTTTTATGATTCGAGGTAATCATCCCAATGAGGGGCTTTTGTGTGTGACATGAGTAACAATGGGTTTATGTAATGATAACCTTCAGTGTGTGCCAGCAGAGTGTGGGAGAGATGGCACCCAGTGGGGTAACAGTAATATCTGGCTGGCCTTGTTTGCACAGCTGCTGGACTCCTGTAGCCCCTCACTCTCCCTCAGCCTAATCCAACTCTATACACACACACACAGACACACACACGCACACACACATACACACACACACACACACACACATGCACACTACCAGAAGACAAAATGCATGTACAGTACACATTATAAGGCCAAAGGCTCTGTCGCATATGTATGGCCAAGTATGGTGTGTGACTGTCTGCTCTGGATACAATCAGAGGCCAAAACAGCAGCGATGTCAGAGCAAACACCCCATAGTAGTACTACTATGATAGGAATTGGTAGTTGTATTTATAGTAGCAGCAATTACTACTAATGACAACTGTGATAGAAGCCGCATGTGGTTGTAAAAGTATTTGCAGAATACTATGTGTCTGGTTTGGTCTATAGGCCCCTTATAGTGCCAATGAAGGGAATCCTTAATGCATCTTACAACAATATTTTAGACAATAGATTTCTTGCAACTTTGTGGAAGAACAGTTTGTGTTTTTCTGTTTCAACATGACGATGCTCCCGAGCACAAACACAGCCCCATGAAGAAATAATTTCCCATGTTTGGTGTGGAAGAACGTGATTGCCCCCCGTCCAACACCTTTGGGATGAAAACTGGAACACACTGGACTGTGAGTCAGACCTGATCAGCCAACATCAGTGTTAATGCTCTTGTTACCTGAATATGCATTTATAAAGTGCATATCTAGTCTTCTGACCACTCAAAGCGCTTTACATTACATGTCAGCATTCACCCATTCACACACACATTCATACACTGATGGCAGAGGATGCCATGCAAGGTGCCAACCTGCCCATCAGGATCTAATCGAAATACTCATTCACACACTGATGGCACAGCCTTCGGGAGCAGTTTGGGGTTGAGTATCTTGTCTTAAACATGTGGACTGGAGGAGCCAGGGATCAAACCGCCAACCTTCCGACTGGTGGGCGACCCGCTCTTCAAATCCTGTCATGTATCTACTGTCAACTCATTAATAAAAAGGTATAAAGTGCCCCCCAAAAAGTCTTTTAAAGATTCAATCAAAATAGAATAAAAATCCTGCATATTAATGCTAAAGACATTAGAATCAGTTCAGGTGAAAAGTTTTGTAAAAGCAACTGAAGGTTTTATAGTAACTCCGTTGTTTTTTAGTTTTACATCTCACAACAACACCATTCCTCATCATGCAGCAGTGTCACAGCTCCAGTCTTGTAGCCAGTGGAGATGCCCAGTCAGAGTGTCTGTAGCCAAACTGGTGGCACTGGCATTAATGCGAGACAAAGCCCGCTTAGAGGGGGGCATGGAGGGCACCGGAGGGTGTCGTGGGAACCGGCGCGTGCACCTGCTTCGTGTTCTGGTTGTAAACAACCCCGAGGACAATCGGGGCAAGGTCAGTCGGAGGCTAGAGAGAAGGAAACAGCAGACTGGGGATGCTCAGTCTGCCTCAAAGAAATAGCAGCAGAGATGATTAAATATATATTCACTTACAGGTGCCGTATAGGTGCGTTATAGCCATAGATGATTGCCACAGTGTAAACAACATTTTGTCATGCCATGTTATGCCAACATGCCTTTGTTTAATAGGGGATGTCACATGGGGCTTGATGAAGGTTCAACATTATGAGTCTGCAGAATCAAGTCTCTCTGTTTGTGGTTAAAACAAAGCTGCAAGCTGTTGGAAATGAGAGAGACTAATACCTCAATCACACTGAGCCAGTGACCCGGGAATAACACGCTTTTGGTGTCAGTGTGAATGGGTCAACATTCACCATACGACCCAGGTGCACGGCCATGCACATGACCAGGGTTTTACACAGGTCTGATGTTGCTTGGCTTTGGTACAAAGTGGTTGATATTATATTTTAGGCTGCTCTCCTCCATAGAGGTTCTCCTCCACATTACCTTAACTAATTCAACGTTCCCTCATTAAATCAATATGCATGTTATGCCAAAACCACAGTGAGTGTGTTGTATAACCATTTTTTTAATCAGTGTAATGAAGCGGTTCACTTGCAGGTCCACAACACTTATCACAAGCTGTTAGTTACAATACAGCCTTGCTTTTATTACCGGCTCATTTGCAGTCCACATGTTCCCAAATTGTGTATTTGAAAGTATCGTCGGCCTTTCTTTTTCTCAGGCTTCTATGCCTTCACATAGCTCGGGACGTTTTCTCCCTCTATGTAGATCCCTTAATCCTCGAGAGCAAGATTTATGATCACAGATGCGTTTAAAACATTTTTTGTCTCTTATCTGGAGTATATACGTCCTAATTGTATGGTCTACAGGAAAGTCTCATGACATCTCTCTCAGGCACCATCTCCCTAGCGTATACTATGATGGTGTTGATGGCTGGAGTCATGTTGGAGGTCCCTGATTAACATCCCCAGAAAATACATCCATATTCTTACTGCACAGTACAATTTACGTGCAATTTCAACGTTCAGTGTCAGTGCAGGAAGTAATGTGATCTATATACAGCAACAGAAAGTAACGGTGTGGGGGTTAAGGTGGTGGTGGTGTAGAAGAACATCTTATTCTGTGGCTGTGTGAGAGGAAATAACTCTCCACACCAGAAGGTGTCAGTAGTCTGTATTCGTCATTCAAAACGGGAAACCGGAAGACCGAGGACTGCGGATATATGAGCCGTTGTTATGATACGTAACAATATATGAGCCGTTGTTATGATACGTAGATGAAACAAAGCAGTGTTTGCCGACCATTTTCACGCCACTCTCATTCACCACTTAGCTTCATTACAGACGTCAATGTCGTGAAAATAGTGGTGTTGGAATGATCAGATGAGATGAAGATGAAAAATGAGAAGAACCTTTTGTGTTTTTCCTCTAGACTTCATTCGTTTGCTTGCTTTCCTCACTTCCGTTTCTCTTCTCGTACTCTGATTCGCTTAAACTGAACAGCCAATCAGAGTGATTTCTCTCACCAATGATCTCCACCGCCGATTTAACATGCTGAAACGGCAGGAAAAACCGCAGACATGGGCAGACTAGAGCCGACGGTGCAGGACACACCACAAAATCTAGACCAGCAGACGCTCACCGACGGCCCAATACTGTCCGACGGTCGAACGTCGGCTCGGTGTGTCAGGGCCTTCAGAGAAGTGGCTGACTATCTTACAAACAGACTTAATAATGTTTAATATATTGCTTGTAGTATGGATGTAGATCACACAGTCTGTGGTCTGTGGTGTAGATCAGATAATGTACTGTGGCTGCAGTATACAGTAGCATGCTTTTATTGTATCAGAGTCTCCTTACTGAAACACAAATTCAATGTAATTTTGTTATAGAAAACAAACGTTTAATGTATTTTTGAGCAGATGTCATGCTAGACAATACATATTCCTTTATTGGCTTAGATAAATGGCCATGATTAGCATCTGCACCATTATATTAATCAACTGTTGGCGCTTGTTCTTCCAGGTAACACTACCCACCTTAACGTTTTAGCTGAAAATGTTCAATATTTATTTATTTTTTTGTTTGCTCAATAAATGGAGTACAGTATCGTTCACTGGGCACTGATACAGTGCAGCTTTTTTAACATCTGCTGCTGCAACAAATCATCTGGAGAAAACGCATTGGCAACGACTATCATTCCACTCATCGTTGAGGTCACCAGACACACACTAATAATTAGTGTCTCTTTGTGCTTGTGAATGGATTCTTATAGCATGTGGGTTTTATTAGGGAGCCATATTGACTTGATTTGTATTTGTGTGTTTTCCGAGGATTTTCACCCTCAAAGCAGACTGATGATTTGATCGTAGGAAATTAAGCAAATGTGGAAATGTGTAAAAACTTTACTGTGGCTAGAGAGGAACTTCAACATAAATAATTCATTCATTCATTTTAGTATGATAAATACTCTTTTTCTCATTTTTGTGTCATGATGTGCCGTGAAGACTGCAAAGTTCAGAGAGTGTCCGGAACACATAAACAGACCCAGCAGGAATGTAGATATGTACCTGCAAAAGCAGCAAGTGCTTGATACACTTTGTGTTCAGCTAATTAACATCCCCGTGCTAATGTTGTTGTTTATAGTCTGAGCCACCGAGCGACCTCATGGTTCATCTCCAGACTGGAGGCTTTAATAGAATCCCCCCTTTGTACCAAGTTAATCTTTACAGTGGCACAGTAAGACTGTTTATCATAAGCACCGCTAATTAGATTAAAAATCCAGCAAGACTCTTTGGACTGGAATGTGGACCCCGGTTTTGGTCTTGAGTACCCTTGACAGGAGACGAAGTGGGTTTTAAAGGGGTAGTCCGTCCTTTAAAAATCACAAGCTTGATGGGCTTAAGACTGATTAGAATTGCCTCTTTGTGCATTTGTGGGGAAAAAAAAGTAGTTCAAAAAGCAAAGAGCGGGGGGTTGAATTAGCTGCAGGTCATAGCAGGATTCGCAGCACTGATGTTTGTGTTTGAAGGTTGGAACATGCAGCCAAACATTCAAGCTTTGCCATAGGACACCTGGATACAGTTGTCCCGGTGATTACCCCAGCTGGCAAAGCACTAAAAAGGAGAGGATATCCTTGTTTATATGAACAAGGCTGCAGATACAGTGCTACTGAAACACTGACTTCAACCCGGAGGCTAACAAATGCTGCAGCCATTGTGTATCACATCTTGTGTTTTTAGCAATCCCGAGCACAATTGGGGTTTCACTTCATCACTGTCAGGGAGAGTTAGCCCGTTAAATGCTGCAGCGGTTGATCTAATGGAGCTCTTTTCCTCCCATTGTGCAGACATGAGTTCAAGTTTGAGCCGTGTTCTTTCTGACCTGAAACTTGACTGCACTTGAGAGGTCAAAGCCAAAGACTCAAAGCTCAAAGCATGCGTTAAATACTCCGTACTCTTAATTATTAGCACTCTTAATTGTGTTGCCTGTTCTCATGCTGGTAGGTCAGCTTGGCTTGAGATGCTGGACGGTCAGTTAGGCTTACCTGCACATATGATTTGACAGCTGCTCTGATCGCAGAATGATTTTTCAAGATAAGATGCTGACAAATCTTTCTCCTGCAGTGAAAGCATGCGAGGTAATGATTTAGTCCTTCTTGACTAGACAAAACAAGAAGTACCAAAGTAAATCTGGCTGGAATTTCTCAGACTCCTCCAATTTAAAGCAACTTAAGCTGATGTTGCTATGCAGCCGTCGGTGTTTGGCTGGGGTTGAACAATGCAGCTCAGCATGGCCGTGGGCATAGCCTCTGTTAAAGAAGTCTAATCTGCTAATCCACTCTGTTTTCATGTGGCTGTAGGATTTGTCAACCTACTGCCTTTTCGCTTGACATGGGTCAGGATTGGCCCGGCTCTGGAAACAGGAGTCCTGCCCCATATCAGACCCCCTCCCACTATGTCCGCAGTAATGGAGGGGAAAGCACACACCCCTGCACATCTTCCCCCATCACTCAGCCTGCATTCCTTCACTAATGAGCCCCCACCACCACCACCTCTTCCACTCCTCCCCCCTTACCTTCAGCCTGCTGCTATCCTACTAAAAGACTTCCTAAATTGTTGAAATTGTACTTACGGAAAGCCATTAAATAACAAACATGACCAACTCCCGAAGCCGTAATTCGACCAACCTCACCCGTTGTTTCTGTCATGGTCATGTAATCATATTCCCCATCATGTATCATTTATTGTTATTTTGTCCATCATCTTTAACGGGATAATTAATTATATTGCACTTCTATAAATCTGGATGACTCATTAGAGATAGATTGGAAAAAGAATGGTCAAAATCGATGTAGCAGAGGCCGAGACATCCTGACTTTTCTAGTATGGGTCAAGCTCAAAATACGCTGGATCCTGCATTTCCCATAATACCACCAATCGAATCTTTTCGTCGGGACAACCTTGGTGATATCATGAGAGTTTTGTTTTAGGCTCAACAAGCTTCTCCAGAGCCAAAGAAGACATTACTGCAGCAAAGACTGAGTAGTATTCCCCATAATTGACCTATATTTGTACAATTAGTGGGGTGGCCCTTTGTTGTAGGAAGGGCCTGGAAATCAACAAATACTTTGTGAAAGATGTGTCTCCATTATTAATACAGTAACCCAATGTAGGGCTGCAACTAGCTGTTGTTTTAATTACTGAATAATCTGCTGATTAATCGTTAAGTCTGTAAAATGTCAGAAGATAGTGACAAATATCTATCCCATTTTCCCAAAGTCCAATGTGATTTATGCAAATGTCTTGTTTTGTCAGACCAACAGTCTAAAAGTCCAAAGATGTTTAGTTAAAGGTGCTAAATTCGATATCCCAGAGCATTAATATAGCAGCAAACAATTATTTGCTATGTAAAGATATAGAGGAGTAATGTCTACCTGAGCAGAGAATGAAGTCACTCTCGCTCTGTGTGTGTTGTAAGCCGAGCTTCTCCGTGCTTTGTTGACAGAGCTCTCATATGGTGTTTACAGCTGATAACTCCATTCCAACCCAAGGTGCAGTCGCGGAAGTGTAGCGACACCCTCTGGTTTCACCTTAGGTAAACACTGTTATCTCTGAACAGCACTTCGCCATTTTTATTGAGAGGAAATAGAGATGCTCCCAATCCCGTATTTAGCACCTTTAAAGGTGCAGTGTGTAGGATTTGGCAGCATCTAGCGGTGAGGTTGCAGATTGCAACCCACTGAATCTTTTCCAGTGTGTGAAGCGTACGGTGGCCAACATGTGAAGATGTGAATGGCCCTATCTGGAGCCGGTGATTGGTTTCTCCGTTCTGAGCTCCGTAAACGGCTCATTCTAAGGTAACAAAACACAACGGTTCTTATTTTCAGGTGATTATAAACTAAAGAAAACATATACTTATTAATATTATATTCCATTTCTGCAAATAGAGCCTCCTAAATGCTACACACTGGTGCTTTAACAGTGCTATAACAGAAAAAAGCAGCAAATAGTCACGATTGAGAAGTCGATTTTAAACCTCTTTTCCACATTTTGGAAAAAGTCCTTGCAAAGACAGAATGGTTCAGTTCCCGTCTCTCCAAAATGGTGACCCTTCTGTCTTTGTAAGGATGTTTTCCAAGATATGGAAACTGTAGAAGCTTCTACAAATGTCTTCTGAGAGCACTACCTCCTTACTTTAGTCACATGAGGACAGGACCTTAGTTTGTTACGTAACATACCTACTTAACTAACAGCAGTTACATAACAAACTTAATTTTATTACATAACAAACGTACCTATTTTAACTAGGGCTGTCAATCGATTAAAATATTTAATCATGATTAATCGCAAATGAATCACACATTTTGTATCTCTTCAAAATGTACCTGTGCTGTGTTTGTGTGACAGCTCAGACGCTGACTGATCTCCGCAGTTAAAACTCCAGTGTCCCTCCTGTTTTTCCTCTTGCCTCTTTAAGCTAATGAACTGGAGTCATAAATCCTTTGAATTGGATACGCGTCTCACGTAGAGTGAGTGTGGAATGTCTGCTCAGGCTGCCATGCATTACTTCCTGTTTATTACTGTAAGTGAGCCATGACCCAAAGCTCTGCCATCATACGTGGCAGCCAAAGGCCAGCTGATTATTCCCAATCCTTATGAGTTATGTTTGTCTCTGAGGTTTTCATCTGAGTCACACCTGCTAACATTCAAAACACGGGAAGTGTGTGGTTCTTTTTCAGGATGACTTTCCTTCCTTTGCTTTTGTTTGCCTACAATAAAACATTTTATGAATAACTCATGTAAGTCCAGCAGGGATTAGTTACTGATGTAATGGATGAATCTGGCGACTGCTTTGTGTGTTCTGCGATCTAGCTGCGCCGCCATTTGGCTACTGTGGTGGCAAGTCGCAGTGACTCAAAGTGTCTGCTTACCGTGTTAACTGGTGACTTTCAGCCGATTGCGTCCGTGGTTGCTCGTAGTAACTTACATATATGATCGGTGTAGATAATAAACACAGATGAGTATGTATTTAAAAATGGATTTAAGTCAAATTGAAGGCTTTTACGAGGACACCTACATGTTCTGTTCGTGTTTTCAACAGCTGCCTTTACTATGAGCAATCACGAAGCATTCAGCTGACAGTCACAAGTTAACACGGTTAGCAGACACTTTCCGCCAAGCACGAATTAAGAATGCAGAGGCCCATGGGCTACAAAATCTTGGCACCTGGCATGATGGAACAAATCGCTGTGGGCCGCGGCATTGGTGAGCCGCGGCATTGGTGAGCCGGTGGACCGTTTAGCGGTCAAAAGTAACGTTACATAGCAAGTAAAGGTAAAAGTAGAAAATTGTACACTTCTTAGGAGAGCTTGCAATTTGCGACTGCGAATGGCGACTTGTTTACTTCTACTTGTATTCCCCCAGATTCTCGTATAGATGACAGTTTATGGGTTTGGATAAATATAAAGTGTAATCCAGGTCATTGATATCGAAGTCTGATGTGTTAAATTCTTTCTCAGCCCGGAATAGTACCACAATAAAGAAACATTTCATGCATTTAAGAGATATTCAAAATACCTTTTTTCTTTTGATTTGAAAATGGGACAATTGACATTCTGTCTTCCAGATCTTTGGGGAGACGGAGCCTGTCCGGATGACGTCAGAGGGCTCAGACTGCCGCTGTAAGTGCATCATGCGCCCGCTAAGCAAGGATGCCTGCGCGCGGCTGCGGAGTGGCAGCGTGCGCGTGGAGGACTTCTACACGGTGGAGACAGTCAGCTCCGGATCCGACTGTAAGTGCTCGTGCACGGCCCCGCCGTCCTCCCTCAACCCCTGTGAGAACGAGTGGAAAATGGAGAAGCTGAAGAAACAGGCCCCCGAGTTACTGAAGGTGAGGAGATGAAACTTAAAGCTGCTATAGAATATTTCTGTCATCATAGCATAAAGGATCTATAATTTAATAAATATGTACTTTACTTAAAGCCCCTCTAGTGACAATGTTTATTACACTTCAGAATTGTAAGTTTGGAAAAACCCACTTACAGTTTGGTTAGTGTAAGAGCCTTGTCAACAGTGAAATATGCCCTATGTGATGTTTCTTCTGTACAAGAAATGGTGGCACGAGACAAAAGGTCAGGAGGTCACCTAAATCATTTGAAATGATCCTCTTTCACTGATGAATACCAAGACCAGTCTGACCAGCAGTTGTTGAGATGTACCTTGCTCTGGACCAAAATGCTGACTATACATAAACAGATAATGTAGATCTAACACGTTTATGTAAATTAACGATGAACAGGATGAATTAAAAAAATAAACTGCAACTTTTTTGATAATTGATTAATAGTTTGAATCAATTTTCAAGCACAAATGCCAAACATTTGCTGGTTCCAACTTCTCAAATGTAAGGATGTGCTGCTTGTCTTTGTCTCATATGAAAGTAAACCAAATACCTTGTATTTTGGACTGTGTTGGACAGTATAAGCAATTAGATTTTTCACTGTTTTCTGACATTTTGTTAACAAAATGATTAATTGAGAAAATAATCAACAAATTATTCAATTATGAAAATAATTGATGACTGCAGTGCTGTCCATTGCAGTCCTTGGTACCAGCCACAAAGGACAAAAGTAGTCAGAGCAAAAGCCACAAATAATACCAAGTTCATACCTCTATATTTTGCGGTAAAATTAAATCAATAAAATAATCCATAATCCACGTATGGAAATTGAAATGTGTTGTTAGAGGATGAAATGCAATAAGGTTTAGAGTGATTAAATACAACTAGAATTTAAGCCAACACATAGAATAGCAAAATAAGCTGTAAACTAGTACTAAAGAACAAACAAATTGAAATACCCCAGCAGTCTAAGTACATGTTTCACTTGTGAATAGAACTAAAAGAAAAGCAATTCAATGAGAAGAAAAGTCCCCTCCAGTTTAAAAAGATCATTCTTCAACTCTCTGTGACCCGGCTACAGTTGTATGAACATCTTTTGTGAACACGTCAGCACATCTCTGCACATACCTAAAACACACTTTCATTTTTCACAGGCAAGAGAAGCACGCTATGTACCATATGAAGCAAAAGGTAGTTCCAGATGTCTGACTCCACTTTAAACTTTAGATTAGGCCAATACATCTCCGAAGGAAATGATTTCATTGAAAAGGAAAGGTCTAAGATAATTAAGATGGACTCTGAATGAACCCCATGAGAGCAATCAGTGTGGATGTCAATAGTAGTAATCAGAGTAAATGTTTTACTGCGGTTGAACAGAAGCACATAAAGCTGTCAGGTTTGTGTTCAGGAGATGTTGAATGACGCTAGTGCTTCTCCTTTTATGGCATGAATGAGCAGCTCCACTCTATGGTGGACCTCCTGGAGGGAACACTTTACAGCATGGATCTAATGAAGGTCCACTCCTACATCAACAAGGTGATGTCTCAGATGAACACCCTAGAAGAGGTAGGCAAACACCTAAACTCATGCACTTCCTCATATCATTATAATGAAAGGGTTGCTAGGAAACACATTATTGAAAGTTGGTTTATTTAACTTTACATACGAGCTTATGTCATCCAATGGATTGTGATTGCTGTGATAATGGTGATGTTATCTTGCAGACAATCAAGACAAATCTTACGCGAGAGAATGAGTTTGTTCGAGACAGCATGGTGACCCTCACCAGCCAGTTTAAGAGATATGAGAACTACTCCAACATTATGATGAGCATCAAGAAGGAGATCTCCAGCCTCAGCCTGCAGCTGCTACAGAAAGACTCGTCTGAGAGCAAATCACAGGTTGGAAGAAACACTTTCTGTGCTGTTGTATACACATGTTAGCATTAATTAGTAGTATTGTAGTACTGATAATACACAAAGAGACACAAAATTACCACAAAGATACATAGAATGAAAACAAAGAGACAAACAACGATTACAAAGAGACAGAAAAATGACTACAAAGAGACACAAAACGACCACAAAGAGACACAAAATGACAGCAAAGAGACACAAAATAACAACAAAGCAACACAAAATGACCACAAAGAGACACAAAATGACCACAAAGAGACACAAAATGACTACAAAGAGACAAAATGACAACAAAGAGACACAAAATGACAACAAAGAGATACAAAATGACAACAAAGAGACACAAAATGACTACATAGAGACTCAAAATGACCACAAAGAAACATAAAACAACTACAAAGAGACACAAAATTACCACAAAGAAACACAAAGTGACCACAAACAGACACAAAAGGACCTCAAAGAGGCACAAAATGGCTACAGTGGGACACTAAATAACAACATAGAGACACAAAATGACCACAAAGATACACAAAATGACAACAAAGAGACACAAAAAGACCACAGAGAGATACGTAATTTCTCGCTGTTTATACTACATCAGTTACTCTGACCGTCTAATAATGACGTGGATGGGTTTACATCGGTCAACGCGTCTCATACAGATGCTAAAGGATGCCCCAGTATCAGAGGACGAGGGGCACTGACGAAGCATCGCTATTCAAAGAATTGTCATGCAACGGTTCGTATGATATCTTAAATCTGAATCTGAATATATAATTTACTTTATAAATTTTATTAAAAAAAAACTTCCGTCTTCACAGGAAACTACTTCCTTAGGTCTAGGCAATAAAACAACTTAGCAAACAACTTAGTTAGGCTTAGCGAAAGATAGCCGTGGTCAGGATTAGGCAATAAAATAACTTTGGTTTAGAAAAGATAGACTTGTTAGGATGAGGCAATTTAAACTACTTAGGTTTAGAAAAGATAGACTTGGTTAGGATTAGGCAATAAAACTACTTCATTGGGTTTAGGCAACAAAACTACTTAACTACAAAGGAAAAGATCGTGGTTTGGCTTAAAATAACTCTAGAAGTGGCGTAACTTAAGTACGCAAGTTACATGACAAATACATCAACACTGACTTCTGGTTTCACACGGGAATGAACACCAGTCTCCGGATAATATACTGTATGTTTTCTTTTAACACACTGTGAGGCATTATCAATAGAGATATCACATGTCACAAATTTTGCACATACCTAGAAGGTACACTAGCAAAACACACTCTTTCATAAGCATAGTCAACATATAAGCCCACAAGCCAATATTGCCAAGTGTCCTGACATAACCACAATGTCATGTTTACAGGACACTAATGGTGAGAAAACCAAGGAGGCTGTAAAAACACCCAACAAAAAGACCCCTGCAGCCAAACTCCCCAAACCGCCGAAAGAAAAGGTCGTAAAGCCTAAGAAAGAGGTCAATAAACCTGGGAAGCCGGCCAAGCCTGACCCTACGGCCAAAGCCAAGGTGGTTGGCAACCAGCCTGGTGTGGTGAGGGGCATCACGTACTACAAGGCTGCCAAGACCGACGAGGACGACCACAGAGGAGGTGAGAGTTTTCAGCTTGACTGGGACACTCTGTATAGTGATGTGTTCATAGAGAGCCACCCTCTCCGAGCTAAAGCAAACACTGTGCTCGTACTTTAGCTGAGTTTGCACTCCCATCTGTGTGCGATCATCTGTGCGTGATCCCTTGTGGGTGTTGAAAATGATCCAAATTTGTTTCTTCAGCAATCTAATCTAACCCCACATGACACTTTGCTGGACCAGGATCAACCAGCAGCCACAGAGTCAGAGTCAAGATCTTTATTAGGTGATTTAGTTTCCCATAGAGGACAATATAAAGTGTGAGATAAGGCTGCAATTGTGTTACAAATTTGACACTTAGCGCAAGGCAATAAAACAGCATTAATAAATAAAACAACATTGTTGCGTGGCACACAAGATCCACTCAATACAAGATTTATTGTTGTTTTTAGTAAAGCTGGTGTTCTCCAGCGCAGGATTGGATTGCTGGTGCGCATTCAGCGAAGAGGAAATCCAAATCTTTTATTGACAAAATATATGGAGCTGATGGAATGCTGTCTCAATGGAGCGCTGCCATGTCCATGACATGCCTCGGCTTCACTCCTCGCAACAATGTGTGGGGACCCTCACCAATGCAGAGAAAACATTTCCTGACTCCTTCCAATCCTCTTTAAGTCTAGTTGAGTGAATAGGTATGCTGCGTTTGCACAGGGCACACGCACATGACGCTGTCAGACCGTGTGTTCTGCCATGTATATGAACCTCAGCGAGCCCAGCCACCCTTGTCAAATCACTGCAAACCAGTCGGCTGCATTTCCATAATCTCTGGCAAAGAGCAGGATGCAGCTTGATACACCTTTATGCTTTTTCCTGAAATGCCTCTCTTCAAATTTAGTTACAGTGACATTGTACTGGGAAATACCCAGTGTAACCACAGTTCTCTACTGCTGGCCACTGAGCAGCTGAGTTGGTTAGTTGGAGTTCAGCGATTTGCTCGGTGGCACCTCAGTGGAAGTTGTAGGAAGAGAGGAAATGTTACACGCTTACTTTACCTGCCTCCACTCGTTTTTATTCCAGCCTGCAAACTTGAATCAGTAACCATGACAACTGACACAAGTTGCATTACCACTGCATGATAATAACGGATGTTCCAATACCTTATTGGGGTGGCTGTGGCTCAGAGGTAGAATGGGTTGTCCACCAATCGGATAGGTAGCTAAAGAGTGACCCATCTTGCTTCTTTCTAATCTCTGTTGAGAGTTGCACATGCGCAGTAGCGATCGGGCAGGATGTACGGATTGGGTAGCAAGTGACACATGTTGTTGTTGTTCCTGTGTAGTGTAAATGAGCTGATAATTGATACGATAACGTGATATTGGATCGATGCATATTCTCGCATACTCGACGATATCCGATCCAGCATTTTAGGCTGTATCGGAAGCATTTCTGATACTGGTATCGGTATCGGAACAACTCTAATGTTAATACTGCAATAAGTGCAGATTGATTTGAAAAGTCTGCCCTGCATTATCATGCAACTAGAATGCAACTTTGACAATGATAAAAGCAAATACATTGTTCCTTGGTTCATTTTCAAAAACCTAAAAGATTATGATGTTGTTTGGAAAATGATTAGCAGTAATGTTAAGAATAAAGGATTGGACAGATAGACTATAGCATGCAAAACAGCTAGCATGGTCCTTTAAAAACTACTTCAATATCTTCATCACAGCATCAAAATGTTTTAAAAGGGTCTTTGATCTGTGACAAAAGTAGTACAATGTGCATCCCATCTGCTTGACAGAACGCAGATGGATGACATGTCCGTTTACAATGATCTCATGTCCTCTTTCATTGTCTCCACATAGAGCCATTAGCTACACTCAGATACGATGGATACGATGGTTGTAACAGATTTGTTTCTTTAGTTTGGAAATGTGTGTTACATTTAAATTCCAGGTAGAATTTAAAACTCCTTAAATCATCTTACGGTAAAATATTGAATAGCTCTCTGAAACCTCCAACTGTTAATTATAAGAAAAAAACTTCTCAGAATATAATTTCTACTCCCTTATCAGGTCCACGTGTTCAGTTAGTGTAGGCGTCTCGGGAGGATGCACTGCCTGTGTAGCACGGCTGTGATCTCCCCACATCTGTCTGGCAGCACAGGATATCAGAGTACGAGGACCATACGGAGAGCAGACTCTCTTACTCTGCTAAGACTATTTGATTCAGCCTGCTGTCTTTTTTACAGCAGACCATAAGTGACTATAAAAGCCTGAGACAAAAAAACAAGAAGCAAGAGTTTTACCAATGGGTTTTTGAGATTTTCCAAAAAGATGATCGTATTCAGTGTTTTAATCAATTTTATCCCAAACCTCTGCAACAGTGTTTGGATTTAGAACATCAAAGGACACTAAAGGGTTCAGGATGATTAACCTCTAGACCCATCCTTTAAAAAAAAAACCCATCCTAACCCTGTTTTGGTAATTTTCCCCAGCTGTTTTGTTACCACCTCTCAGTGGGATTGTAGATGAATTTAGTCCATAAATCTGTAACTTTTTTTCCTTTGAAGAACCGTTATATAGCTAACATTATTGGAAGATATATAAGGTTGCAAAATGCAAGATGGTGTTTAGTGGCGAAACAGGTCAAGCAGCAAAATCACCTTCTGAAGGGTGTTGTGTCTAGAAGGGAACCAGCAAAGTGGGGAAACTCTTTTTGAGAGATTTGTTAAGGTTATAGGCATTGACCTCGAATGGTTAAGGTTAGGATAGGTCGTCGGGCAGCAAGTCTTCGTGAGACTTTTTGCAAGTTTTTGCAGATCTCAGGACAGATTTTGCAATTTGCGGTTTCCCTTCTAGACACGACCCTTCCGAGAAAGAGATAGTTTTGAGTAATGGAGAATAGTTCAACAGTCTACGTGGTTGTCAATGAATATTGTTTGTCATGGTTTTCATTGACAAAATGAAAACTGGCTGTTAGCACTTCATTTCAAACACACTGAGACCATAACACGCTCCATTTAAAGCCACATATAATAATAATATTAGGTTGCAGCTGTAAATAACATTATGAAGCATCTTGCTCCTATTTTTGGTTAAAAGCAACATGTGGCCTCAGTATTGTCTATTAAGAAACCAGTTCAAGCTAATGGGTTGGGTTAGGAAGGAAAGAGGAGGATGAAGTTCAGAGAAGAGGAAGGAAGTTAGTGTTCTCTGTGTTCTGCACACAGTGCACAATAATGTGTCCTGCTGTCGAGGAGGAGTCATACTGTATGTTCTCTACAGTGAATGAAAGGTTTCAAATCCCTTTTTATAAGGCAGTTAAAAGACAATATCTCCACACAGTACTGGAACTAATGTAACCATCTGCTGTATTTTGAATGAAAGAGAGCTTTGGTAGAATCTTAACTCTGAACGTCTCCTCCCCCCCTCCCCAGACCATTCCAAAACGTACACAGTCCATCACATCACGGAAAACCAGTCAGAGGATGGAGGAGCTGAAATGGTCCTGGAAACCATTGAGGCCACCGTGGCCGAACCCGTTGCCACCTCTGCCGTTCCCTCCACGACAACTACTACCACCACCGCCACCACCACAACTACCACCACTACTACACCCACTACTATCACCACACAAAGTACACCAGCATCGGAAAGACCAGCTCCGACCATCGTGCTGGTGCTGGACAACTCCAACAACAACAGTCGGCCCTCTCTCCACAGAGCAGGTTCGTATTAATACTCCTCTGTGATTAAGATCAGAGTTCTGTTGCAGGCTGTGATTGCAGTGACAGAGGCCAATTTAGCAGCAGAAAAGCATGTAGGTTCACTCTGCCAAGAAATGTACAAGTGTGAAATCGATTTTAAGCCCCATGTTAATGTTAAGTGGTTCTCTCCCACGAGTTCATGTTGAATATTCTGTTTCTTCCAGGGAAGATCTTAAACTGTGAAGGGACTCTAGCATCCATTGACCAGCCAGAGAAGCAGCACAGTTATGGGCGCAACGAGGGAGCCTGGATGAAGGATCCCCTGGCTAAAGACGGCAAGATCTACGTCACTAACTATTACTATGGCAACAACTTGGTGGAGTTCCGCAACCTGGAAAACTTCAAGCAAGGTGGGATTCAATTAGGTCTTTTTAAAAATTGCCCATATATTTACGTCTGATGCCAGGGATTAACAGGAGTCCCGCCATAGATACAGGTTTTGATTCTTAGTTCACCCAAGCAACGCTAGACGAATGAATCATACATGATCAGGCAATGTCCTGCAGCGGTGCCATAATTGGGGGAGGGGGCAGCTTTGAATGACGTAGGCTAATAGAGTGTTTCCCACAGGATTTTGTGAGACTGTGGTGGGTGGACATGCTCCAAGAACATTTTGAAAATGTTAAAGTTAAATGCATCAATCTGGTGCACTTTGAGAGCACGGCGAGGTCCGGGCGAGGATTGCTGTAAAACTCACGGTTGGGCCTTTCCAAGCAGACCTCGGCTGCGGCATATTGGACGACGTGCCCGGCGAGGGTCGGCCCACCAGTTGAGAAGTGTAAAAATATTTTGGGTTCATTATGAAACTGTAGCGCGCTGGATGTCAGATCACTTTGATTTCATTTGAATTAGGCCACACAATGGTTCATTATGATTAGACAAAGATCCACAGCACACTCTGCTCCGCCGGTTTCAAAATGCGGATAAATATATTATTCAGTACTTTCTTATTGGGCATCAACGTAGGTCGGGAAAAAAATAGACTTGAAGCGTAAATAAACGCCTCAGTTCAGGTTGCGGTTAACGTGAGACTCAGCTGAGACGGAGCCGTGCAGACAGCAGCTGATACAGTGATTAGTGACCTTAAAAAGAAAGTGGGACGGGGCCATAAAGTGGGGGGGGCCAATGGCCCCTTGTTGGCCCCCTACTTCCAACGCCCATGGTGTCCTGCTTTAATTATATTCCCCACAGAAAGTGTTTCACTTCACTTACAAAGCTGGAGTTACATCCCAGTAACTGAATAGACCACTCCCGTACAATGGTCATTCATACACCGTGACCAATCTATTATTGGGCCGTTGTAGTACTGATGTGTGGTTGCATTTTTGAGGAGGCGGATGACAGCTACGATATGGCCTAAGGCAGATGTTTTCTAACTGACTGAGAGGCATGCCTCCCAGGGGGGGTGCAGGAAAATTGAGGAGAGGGCAGAGGGAGAGAGGTGAGGCGAAGATACTGCATGAGTGTAGCAGTGGCTGTGACACACAGCTCATCGAGGCAAGTACAGAGCTCTAAGGGGAGACACCAACGGTGAATGGGGTAAAAAAATTTAACTAATAGATATCACCATGAAACTTCCCCATTTGATTACTTACATTAAGGCAATTCTTTTTTGTATTACAAGTTTTTTGAAAATGTATGTTTAAACATGCAAATGGGGCATTATCTCATCAAATATGTGGTAATTTGCATACATTTCCTGAACAGTAATCTGAACATTGGATAAAGTCAGGTTCAAAATTCTTGTTTCATTTTGCTGACATAATAGAGTCAAATATTTTCACAGAGGGAACTTTGGATATCTATTTGTATCACTCCATAAATCAGAAAATACTGTCAACAACCATAAAAAAAATACATTTTTGCCATGTTTTTAGGAATAAAATATATAAATCTGACTATGAATGATATATGAACAAACCCCTCCGTAAAAAAAAAACCTTCAGAAAACAGTTAGGAATGAAATGGAAAGTTTGGTGAATGTAAGTGCTACTGAAGTAGAGAGTTCAGAGAAAAAAATCATTTTGAGAGAACGGCCTTGTATTGTAAAATTCAATACATTTTGCAAGACACTACAGGGGAGTAGGGTAAAAACAAAATACTGACAGATATCACTACAAAACTTCCCCAATTGATTAAGACGATTATTTCTTTCTATAGTTTTGTAAGTTTTCCAAAATGTTATGTTTAAATATGCAAATGGGTATTATGTAATGCTAACTTTTGGTGAATTTAGGAGAAATTTACAGTCGCAAATAGACAAAATGTAGTAAATTGAACACCTAAATGTGTATTTTGGATGCTTTCTTTCCACTAGTATGGAACAGACATGTTATAGAAGCAAAATAGCCCAAAAACCCCAAATTGACCAGTCAGTGCATGAAAAAACATGTTTTGCCTGGGGTGTCATAGCAAAATGAAACGTTTATCAATCCAAGAGCATTGCAGCCTGAAACTATGAGCAGGAGAGGAGGGTATTGTGATTTGGTTTGGGGGAGGGAGGGTTCCACAGTGTCAGACTTTGACAACCCCTGGCCTACACCATAGCTTTGAAGCCATATGCAGCTAAGCTCTGACCCCTCAACACACAACCATAAACCTTTATAGTCTGAGGCGCACATTATCCTTTCTACGTTCAAATAGCCACGAGGATCCGGGTTGCATGTATCCTATTTGGTGTTTATCAGGGCCTCTTGAGAATGACATATACTTACAGGTACATTTCCTTGGTCAAAAATCAAGGATCATTTTACTAATAGCCATAGCTAAACAGCCTAAATGTTCCTTGTCCACCGTTACCTATGATTTACAGAATAGAAAAAGTTTTCTCACTTAAATAGCCGTTATCCATCAGTCCACAGTCTGTATCATGACATCCTGTGCTTGAACCTTTACAGAGACGTATGGGGACAACTAAAATAAAATGTGGCCTCTCTGATTGGCTTTATTTCGCTTGCGCACAAAACTGTGTAGATTCATTTGTACTCATAATACTGCACAAACTCAAACACACAGTGTAACCCCATCTAATCCACTTAGAACAACACCCTTAGGCCATGACTACGCAATGGAACATTTGCTGTCCAATCAAACATAACCATATCTGTCCTTCACTGGAGACTCACTGAAAGCCTGTGTTAATAAAGATAAAGTGACACAACATTAAGCTAGGTCTGGTTTAGCTATAGCCCAAGATTTGGGGCTGAGAAATCAAAGTTTGAAAAGCCTTAATAATAGATGAAGTAGTAAAAATTGTTGAACACCAACACCAATATTTTGGGATTAAGTAGTCATTTTTACATGACAAGACGTTTTATTTCAGTGTTTACAGACTGACACATATCTTCACTTTTATATCTATTTCATCATCTAACTCAAAACATCGTTATTATCCCAGCACCCTGGTCTAGCTCTAGTATCACCCTGTTTTAATGTTTGGCTGTGTTTTCTCTAATAACATCGATGACACTGATTCATGTTGATTATCCAACGGGCTCCGTGAGACTGATGAGATCTGTGGAATGTAGGTCTTCATTGTTTCATGGCTCCGGTGGGTGGGAAAATCAACCTTCTTCCACATCCAAATCAACTGAGGAATTGGATTACACTCTCTGAGAGAGTTAAGATGATCTCCCCTCGTAGGACCTGGCTTGTTGATCTAGATGTGTTTGGACAATGGGCCTTCTAAATGCACTTACATGCGAGACGTCCTGCAGTGCGGTGAGCTCACAGCTGTGTGCGGATGACTAGGTATTTGGAGTGGCAGTGATGCCTGCTGTTCCCCGACATGTGCTCTGGCCTTTCCTTTGAACTGGGCACAGCGGAGAGGGATTAAGAGTGTGGGCTGGCCTTATGGACGGGGATGGTGGGGGGGAGCGGTTGTTCCATTGCACGTTGTTTTTGTCCTTCACTGGGCTTTTCCATTTATTATCATTATCTAAATCAGACTTCCTGCGGTTGGAAGGTTAGGATAGCAGATAGGATGTGATTAGAAAACGACACCTACAGTATACAACGTGTTTGTTCGGGAGTGAACTACTAAACAAACTGTGTCACTGTCACATGAAGCCAGTGTGTACACAGTCTGGCATTGTAAAAACATTGTCATTGGCGCTATGAAGTGCATAATATCAGCTTTGCACACACAGTGTTGAATGTATCCAACACATAATCCTGCTTATTGTATTGGCTGGCTGTTGACCAAACACATTTTAAATGTTTTAAAATGATTTTATGACAAGCTAGATTTACCATCAAGTTGGTTCCTCAGAACTGTTTTAGAAGAGTTGCTTTTTGGGGGCAAAATTCAAGTCAATTCACAAGGAATCATAAAGAAACTGCATGTCAGTTGAACGTCTTGCAGACCTGAGCGTTTGAACAGCATGTTGAACATGTTCCTGTCATAGTTGTGTTGATAATGTTGTTTGCATAGCTGAGACCATGCTCTTTCAATGCATACCTTTTATGTTATGGGATATTATCTGGCCAAAACACAAGTCTTCGGTGTTTTCGCTTTCAAGCCTCACGTCAAGTCTTTAGAGCGTCTAGTTTGAAGCAAGTTGTTATGTCATGGCCTGGTTCGAGACCTCTGAATCGCCCCGTGTATGTATGTTTGTGAAGGGATGTTAGAGTCCTGCATTGTTTATTACTCAATCCGAAAATCCAGGATGGAGTCTGCCTGTTGCTAACATGCAATTGAGCACATAGCTAGCTAGTGTACCTGCATCTGACAACCTCCCAATGTAGCTTCCTTTACGGGGCACCGTAGCCAAGCCATTTCTCAGAGTAAGGGTGTTCATCTGTTCTACAGCTAACTATAAAATAAATAAAGCCAATAAAGCTGATTCTAATATCAAAATCCAGTTGTATCAGAGGTGAAATAGTGGTCCATTTTGTGCAACAGAATGTGTTCATTGGCAAATGAAAATTGAGTTTTCATCCATGCTTTATAATAAATAAATGCTAATGTGATATTCTTGTTTATCGTAGGCCGATGGAGCAACCTCTTCAAACTGCCTTACAACTGGATAGGCACAGGCCATGTGGTTTATAATGGAGCCTTCTACTACAACAGAGCCTTCACCAAGAACATCATCAAGTACGATCTGAGGATGCGATACGTGGCGGCCTGGACACTGCTGCACGACGTGGTTTACGAGGACACCACCCCCTGGAAATGGAGGGGCCACTCGGACATTGACTTTGCAGTGGACGAAAGCGGCCTGTGGGTGATCTACCCTTCGATGGACTATGACTACAACCAGCAGGAGGTGATCATCATCAGTAAACTTGATCCCGGAGACCTGTCGTTGAAAAAGGAAACGACCTGGAGGACGGGTCTCAAGCGGAACTCCTACGGAAACTGCTTCATCATCTGCGGTGTCTTGTACGCCGTCAATGTGTACAACCAAAAGGAGGGCGAGGTGAATTATGCTTATGACACCCACACCAACACTGCAGCCATCCCACGCCTGCCCTTCACCAATGAGTACTCCTACACCACGCAGATTGATTACAACCCCAAGGAGAAGGTTTTGTACGCCTGGGATAATGGCCATCAGCTCTTATATCGGATAAACTTTGTCGACCAGTGAGCATAGCTAGTTTGTGCTACAGCTCAGCTCACAGTAGGCCTGCCAGTATGGCACCTCAATAGAAAGATGCTCAGTATTTGACAGCCTAGAAGCAGCCATATTGGACTCAGGACAAAAGGACAAACCTACACCAGCCTTCCAGTAACAGTGCACGCTATTCAAACACCTGACCTCACAGTGTACCAAACATACGCCATGCCTCGGGATGTGACTGTACAACATGTTAATAGAATGGACAGTGAACACTGAAAATAATCTCACAGGTTGAGTTAAAGCTCGTAGGGCATATCTTAGGAAAGCAATAGAGATTTCTTTATATGTTCATCTATGAAATGTCAGCAGGCTGGCTAACTAGCAGATGGATAGATAGCTATAAATGGTTAGTTTAAAATAGGCATAGCATGTGTTACATCATGTGAATGCACGATGGTGGATTTTGTATCCAATTTCTTACAGTGGAGTCACGACCACTATAGACGGGGGGGGGAATGGTTACAACAACCAACAACTCTTTAAACGTACAATAATGGCCCTGAGTGTCGCATTAACAGACACATCTGCTAATGAGACAATAGTTTAAAAAGCTGCTACAAAGTTAAGAAGTGAAATAATCAAGAGTCATTGGGAATATATCGTCCTGTGGAAAGGAGACACTTACAATACTGTATGTCAAGAAATTGACCATAGAGTATGTGCAAATTGGTTGGATTTGGCAGAAAAAGCTTTGCTCTTTGAGGGAGGTCTTAAAGAATCCAAACAGCAACAAGGATTCTGCTGGGAGGACTAATCTCCCCTGAAATAAACACATACATGAACTTTAGATGTTAGTGAAGTCAATGGTACGAAACCTTGACACCTAAATTTGGGCTGTTCAGCAGCAGCAAACCGTCTTGACAGTGCTGACCTTTGACGAGTCCTAAATGGAGGAAGCTATTTAACTTATTACTAGCTGTGTTTCACCATCCACTTTAATTGAACCCTCCTCTGCCACAGTACACAGTCCTGCGAGTAGTCGCTATGTCACCAAGCCTCTATAACACTGCCGATTTCATGAGGACATGTGGATGAACTTCCCTGTGCCACTTTCAGGTGCGATCGGGTCTTAACAGTGAAAAGCATCGGATTATATCCTCTTCAGCTGGTTGCCAAGGAGCTGATGAATGAGCCATTGATGGTGAAGCATTAATGGAACAGCTGATCGGCATTGATGTGACTTCAGTGCCCTACCGTAAAACTGTGCTCTATTTTTTCAGTCAAGAGTTTTCTTGAAGCTAGCATCTGGTTGGAGGAAATGCAGCATAGGAAATGTGCATTTCATTTCTATACAGCCAGTGTTATTTGGTTCCACCACCCAACATTTAACTCAACCAATGAGATTATTTCTAGCTCCAGAGTAGTTCTCCTTCTGAGAAATGTTTGTTAAACTAAACTATTGTTTCACTCGCCCATCTACTCCATCCTATCACCAAGCACTTTGATCACAAATCTGCTTTGATTATTATTCCGGCCTCACGATGCTTCCTGTCTCTTCTTTGCCATTGATGTTGTTTTAAGGAATGTGTTGAATATAATATGAACTCCAAAAACAAAACAATGTACACAAATTTCTAAGCTTAAGATTTTTTTATACATATTTACATGAATTCATTTGACAATATGATACAGCTTCTTTTTTTTCTAATTTCCATGCATCTTGATGAATTTCTATGTTGTTGTATTAAAATATGCAGCTTTCATCATTGTTAATAACATTTGCGTAACCACTACATTTGTTGTAGTGTTGTTGAGTATTTGAACGTGTTCACCTCGATGGAGATTAACAACCGTGATTATTCATGCTAATACAAAAAGGTGTACTATACCATTAGCTGTGCCACCTACCCTAATGGGCACCATAAACCATGAATGTTTTTACTTTTGACAATGACTGACAGTACTGTGTGAGGCTGTCACGTTCTCACTCCCAACTCGTCAAATACAGTTTTAAAGTTAAATACAGTTTTGCTAGTGTCAATTTCGGCTTGTACATGCATACTCTTTTCAAAATAAATACAGGACACAACTTGGTTAGTTTAAGGCAACAAAAACTTGGTTAGGTTTGAGAAAAGATCACAGTTTGGGGTAAAATAAGTATGTTTGTTATGTAGTTAAGTAGGCTACGTTACGTAAGCGATGTAGTAACATTACATAACTTAAAATAAGTCAATGTTGACTTTTGGTTTGCGTTCTCCTTGGTGAAAGTTCTGTGTTTTTGGACCCAACCATCTGCCCGATCTGCTCCCTACGCAACCTTTATCACTCTTCATACTACGTAACCTCACTTCCTCCTTTACTCCCACCATAACTACGGCCACATAGAGCGTCATAGATTGACTCGTATAGGGCCACTGACCAAGCTGCCGTATTTGACGAGTTGGGAGTGAGAATGGGGCTGGTGAGGCACATAATGGGAATGGTAAGCTTTAACACACATGAGGTAACTCTTGCAGCACTTAATAGTGTTGATTTGGTCTTGTTAATGATTCACAACCACATTATTTAGCCTGAATTATCAAAGAGTGTTTTGTTAAGTTTATTCATAATAAAAAAAAAGGCATGCTGATTGCAATAAAGTTATTTGTTCAATTGCAAGGTATACCACTATACATAAATGTCATGAAATGTAACTCAACACTTGAAACCAGCTGTGTGTGTGTGTCTGTGCTCCATTATAAACTCCATTATAAAAGTCTGTTGTGAGCCTTTACTGAATAAGCCAATCCGCAGTGACCCAGTAAATGCCATGGGATAGCTGGACTCGCCTTGCCCACTTCGTGTTGAAGGGATGATGACTCAGATTTTCTGACTTTTGGATTACAAAACTCTCATGAGTTAGTATTGGGGTAAAGGTCGCCATGCTCTGCTTGATCTCAATCCCAAAATACACTAAAAGGAGCAGCACTGGGTCATGGTAATAAGGGCATGGCTGCCTGATTTCTTGGCTGGGAACTTTAAAATCTTGAACTTCAGCTCCAAGTCGTGCAACTCTGTAGGGAGACAGTGGAATATACCAAGAGCTGAACAGTGGGTGTGGTAGGTCCATGCATGTGGTCCTCATTTAAGAAGATCTCAGTGCACTGTTCTTTTTTTTTTCACCCACATAATGAGGTTCAATAATGAGTGCAAGGCAAGGCCGCAGGTTTGACGAGCACAGCGCTAATGGTGTGTCCAATCATGAACTCTGTCACGAAATGTTGACATGTTGTTGTAATAGAACAATGATGTCCATGCTAGCCGTGGTGATGAACACTGACAACTCACATGACCTATGCTTCTTCAGTCCCTGCACCTCATGGCGAACACAAAGGCTCTCCTGTTGCTAAATCAGGACTCTGACTTGATCTCGCTCACATCAGCAGGGCCTCTTGTTCATCGCCATCAAGTACTCATCATGTACCATCATGTCCTCGAAGTGGCTGGCATGTTAAAGCCTTTGTCCCCATGTTACATGCCACTGTGAAGCCAGAAACGGCACTATTGAGCCCCATCATTCATCATTCATCATTCATGTTCAAGAAGTAATTGGGTTAATGTAGCTCTCCTTGACCACCTCACAGGCCTCTGCTATACTGAGGACTTGTTCTCCGTGTAAGGGGACTTTCCGTTGCTTGATCAACCCAGTTTACAGATACACACCCAGCACCGCATCAATTCATCAGGACCTCTGTGTATTAGTCTCATGCTAAACATAAAGAAACGCCTACACATGCAGCCTGAAATCTGATGACTTTAGACTCGACTTGACAAAATCCTAAATGACTTGCAGCTCGACTTTGATTTATCACCACTTGTGACTTCTCTTGGACATCTGCCTTTTAATTTGGAATGATATGGTTGCCTAAAAAAGTGATAATATTGTGATTATATCAAGTCCTGACTACAGATACTATGAATCAATCCGACAGCAGCCAATCAAGTAGCACAAGCAGGAGGTAAAGGTCTGTTTGGCAGTACAGTCCAGCATATTATCACATTCAGAAACAATAAGGGGGCTTTCACCTAACCTGTTTGGTTCGGTTAAAACAAACTCAGATCTGTTTGCCCGGTTAGTACGGTTCATTTGGGCTGGTGTGAAAGCTGTCGAACCCTGGTGCGGACCAAACAACCGAACCGAGACCGCGTCAAAATTATTTCAAAAGCTAAACTACTAATAAATCCATTGGCTGATCGTGAAATCTGTTCAAGAAGTGATCTCTATTTAAGGCCATGTATATACAGTAAGCACGTTAGTGCATGTAGTTTTCCAAATTAATAGCTCAAAAGCTGTTACAACTGCTTTGCTTGTATCCGACTCTGTGTACTTTGTCAGTTCATTAACTCCGTTGAAGGTACTGTTTGTAACTTCTTAAACGTATAAATCATTGCGGGTCGGTGTCCCATGCGCGCTCGCGTGTGGCTACGCTGTTCAGACCAGACTCCAACACAAACTACACCGAAGCACCAAAACCGTAAAGTTATAAGCGCGTCTTGCAAACAGCGTTAGCTCTACCTGCTTCGGCCCCCCGGCCACGGTAGGAGGACGCGGGGGAGACCGTAGTCTTGGTCGTGACCCCGGTCGGAGAAAAACAAGAAAAAAAAATGACATGATGATTGACATGGCATAGATTTCTGATGTGCAACCAATCATGCTGCAGCTCTCTTTGTTACATACGCTTTTACAGGATGATGAAAAATCACAATCTTTTTTAAAAAAAGTAAAGTAAAGCACTGCAGTCACATGGATCTTATAGAGATTAGCAGGATCCTGTGAGGTTACAATTTTTTGAGCTCTCCTCAGTAACATTGCAAACACATTAGTGTTCACAGTGAAGTTTGTGTAAACGGAAATGGGACTCGTGACAGCTCGAGTGTAGTGCTGAACAGAATGTAGAGAACTTCAACGTGACTTTAATTAAGACCCTTTGAGTTATTTCCTGTAGCAGTCACTTAAGAGAAAAAGTTGGCTGAACAGGATGTAAGAGCAGAGCAGGGACAACGAACATGCAGCACCATCCTTTTCAAAGCTGCCTGGAAACATATGCTTGGTCAACCTTCTGTCAATCCCCTAAGCTTTATGGAATCTCATGATTAAAATAAGGCCCGGGGGTCTAATACTCAATAACAATCCAATTGTGAAGTGCTTTACTCTGAGCTTGTCTATGTTATTTGCAGGGGGGACTTTCCTGAGGTTTAGGCTAAGGAGCACACCAAAGAAGGCCATTGTACAAGATACAATGGAGGCCTCCATTGGAAATTATGTAGGAGGAGTGGACATGTCAGGACCTCACATCAACATTTTGTAGCAGTGGCGCAGACAAAGATGCCCCAAAACACCCACCGACTTTGGCATGTGGTATAGGCAAAACACTGAAGGGCACAAACAAATCTCAACAAGGATTATCTATGAAGGTGAATTATTCTTCATCCATAAGTCATCTTGTGATTGTGTTGTTTTGAACTCGTGCCCCTGCTTGACTTTCATCTGAATATGATTGTCTTATAAAATATAGTCTTTCCGATGAGATGGCGAGATAACATCAAATAGAATCTAAAACGTTGTTCCAAAATAGAAGATATGTTTGAATGTTTTGGCAAGGAAGCGAGCTCCATCTGTTCACCATGGTGACAGTAAAATAAATCTGTCAACAAACAGGAACAATAGAGCTGCTGCAGCTGCATGAACACTCTATAGCGCTTCATCTTATCAAGATGAAATTAAAGCTGGAGTTGGTAATCTTCTTCAAAAACATTCTTTGTTATATTTGTTGAAATTCTAATAACATCCCGACAGCAATCAATTAATCAAATGACAAAATGTGTTTTAAAAATGTGGTATTTGTGGCAGTCGCAGGACGGTAATAATCATTTCATTCGGCCTGAATGAATGAACGACATGCTACTCTGTGCGGCCGGCTAACGTTAACCCTGCACTGCAGTACCGACAGTAGCCTACATGCACTCACTCACTCAGAACACACCGGCAAAGTCCGAGCTAAGCTTGTGTTGAGGCCAACACACCAGTAAAGGTCACCGCCAGCAAAAGTCCACCAACTTTGGATTGGAGCGGGGTCCACGTGCAATGATGCGGCATGGAATTGTTGCTCCCAATATCAGGTTGGTACCAAAAAAACTGGAGACTTCTTCATTTTTGGAGCTAGTGCTGCTAGCATGAAGAGTTGGCGTCTGGGTTTTTCAGTTGAATAATTTTTCAAATCTAGCATACTTTTGCTAGGTTCTTAAAAATGATCCCAAAGTCCGTAAATCTAGCAAGAAATTTGCCAAGCCGGCAACACGCTGACTCCGTCCAAAGCCACTCCCTCAAAATTATCATAATAAACAATAACAATGGACATGTCTATTGTTAGTACTCACAGCTGTCAAGTTAGCAGCTTGTGGAAGACTCCAGGCAGGTAGCCTGTCCAACCATTACATTTGTGCCAAAGGAAATGATTGGACGGGCTTATAACCATCCTGCGACAACCACAGATACCATTTTTTTTTATTTTTTTCCCCAGGGCATTTGATTTATTGATTGCTGTCGGGATGAAATGAGATTTTCAGTAAATAAATAAATGTATTTGAACAGCACAACCAACCCTGCCTTTAAGATTACCAACCCTACCTTTAATACATACAAAAATGGGAAAGTAAATACAAGCAGGAAGCAATGCTGTTCTTCACATTCACACAGTCCATCCATTCAAACAAGGCTGCTTCACAGTGTTTACTGCAGTCAGTGCGCTGCCAGAGCCTGGCTCACACTGCTGCTGATAGGAGATGAAGGCATGTGTCCTCCAGACTTTCCCAAGCAGACCTCTACTGGAGCTATTAACATGTCATTCTATGCTCCATGCGTTAGTTTTATTCAGACATGCACCCGCTTACGTTAATCTGATTTCAATTTAACATCTCGTCTCTCAACGTCCCATGTCTGAATAAGCACTCAAGACACGTTTACGTTAAAGTCACGACGACAATCTTACTACTGCAGGTCAGACCAAGTATAAAAACACTTTTAACACAGCACAAGTCTGAATTACACCATCAATGTCAAGACTGCCGCAGGACAATGTACATGGAGCGAAACTAAATCCATGTCCTGTTCGCCTGATTAAGATCACTGCAATAAATTTCTCACATAAGTAGGCTTATCAGCTCCTATGCTAAAAGAAAACAAAATCCCTCTATTAAACAAAGAAATACCGTGAATGAGACTGTTTTACATCGTTAGGGAGATTCTTATCATGTCAGCTTGAGCAATAAAAATTATTTTGCCCCATGCAGTGCAGGGAAAAAAAGAGGTTAAAAAAACATTTTACAACCACAATAATAATCACACCATCTCCATATTTTCAACAAGATGCTTTGAGATACAGCATATTAGCAAGTATGTATGGGACTTGGTTCCAACTCACTGTCTTTTCATTCTCTGCTTGTGAACTTTCAGACTTTAAAAAGTAGGCAGCAGAATTCTCTATCTAATAAATGATGATTTATGCATTCTTTGTGCTAACAAAGGTCATTAATGAAGTCTTCAATGTCAAAATAAGTTCTCCGCTGCTCTCCATCTTCTAGTGCACTACATTCCAAATATCGCGCAAGCTCGCAGCTCTTATCGTAAACGTGCTGTCATGTCTGAATAAATCTGTAAGGAACATTAACGTAAAAGCGACCCCTTTGACAGATTGATGAAGCGAGCAAAGTTACGTGCTCCATGCCTGAAATATTAGTTTGACAGTCCAGTCATGAGCTTGTTCTGGACGTTTCGACCACATTTCACAGTGTTCTCCAGCAAAAAGGAGTTTTGCACAGTTGCCATCCACTGACGAAATTCATGAGATGTGGTTAAAAGATGTGTTGTCTGTTTTTCCACGATTGGTATTCATGCATTAATGCATTCTTTTTTTCTTTATGGGTTGTGGTACATTTAATATCCCCCATCTGCTCTGTTGAAGCTGGTGGCTGGTACTATTTTGTTTGTGTTGTGCTCCAGCAATATCCCATCTTAAACTCCAGGTCACTACAAGGATTCATCAGACTAAATGAAGTATTGGTATGTAGAACACCCATGCATTTGCTGCTAATGACTATATTGGTCTCCATTAGTGTGCAGTAATCACACCATCCGACTCCTCCAGGACTTCTCTCTCCAAAAGAACTAAAGCAACAGTGATGACTCTTTTACGGGCCAGGCCTAGACAGAGACAGAACCCTGGAGTTCACCAGAGAGAAATCCCCTTGAAAAAAAATCTACAAATTACTTCCAGACCACTGGCAACACCTTCTATCCTTATTTTTTGAGAAACAAAAGAACAAATATATGGAAAGCAATCTATATATATTTGTCTGGGCCCAACATGAGAGGGGAGAGGGAACTGGAATGTGTTGGGATGGGAAACCTGACGGTGGGTCTTGTGGAGGGGGCAGGGTTGTCCTAGTCTTGCTTTTTTGGCCAACAACAATGTACTTCAGGGTTCAGAGAAACACCACCCACAATCCACACAGTCCATCCCAACAGCTGCCCTTGGCTGGAACTACAGCACCAGAGCAACTTCAGCCTCAGTCAACCCTGCCATCCGTCACCGTGCCCCACCCAATACCAGCCGCCAGCTCCAATGAGGCAAAATATCAACACCACTTTGCAGCTGTTGGGGGGCTGACGGAGTGTTGAGGTGTCGCCTCATCGGAAACAGGATTGATTTTGTTTTAAATGTCACAAAATTCCTCACAGCTGTCAAAGAACTGGCTCTGGTGAACGGGTTGGGGGGGTATCCAAAGAAACAAGGCACAACAATTAAAGCTGGCCTTATTGTGGAAAACCTTACTTCACTTAACAGTAACAGCTAATTTAGTTTAGTTTTCAAGCCATTACACAAAAACAACTCAGTACTAACATGATCCGCCTAATGCGGGCCTGTTTTAAAGAATCAACTACAGCTGCAGCTCATATACTGTGAAGAATGAAAATACTGTAAAAAAAACAACAAAACAAACCAAAGAACAATAACAAACCAAACCGGAGTTTTATGGTGTATTGTAGATCAACATGTGTGGACATAATGGAACCATAAGAGCAATGGCTTCTCTGAAGGTGCTGCCATCTTGGATGCGATAACTAGCCTAATAGAAGTATCAGAAATATCACTTTGCTGGTTCAGATCACTTCGTTCAGTT
The DNA here is from genome assembly GCF_043250625.1 of Sebastes fasciatus. Lineage (NCBI taxonomy): Eukaryota > Metazoa > Chordata > Actinopteri > Perciformes > Sebastidae > Sebastes > Sebastes fasciatus. The sequence goes on from NC_133800.1 coordinate 8,690,610, forward strand.
CAACTCAAAGATCTGGAGTCACTGACTATGATGTATTTCACTTACCAACGCGGTGATGCGACCGATTAGAAAAGTGAACAAACTACATTCTTATCGGTCGCATCACAGCTCAAACGTATTTCAGTATATACGTTGGTAAGTGAACGCATCCCTTTTCAATGCACTATGGCCATCGAGAGATGACTATCTTCGGCAAAAAGGTGCCTCACAGTAAACCCAGCCACCGACCAGAGGTGCAGATTGTCAGGGTGGCACGACAATAGCGTTGGAGTCAGGATGTGAGTATGTAGTGATGCTTGGCACCGCCCACCTCCACCATGCTGCTGATGGAGACATGATGTTGAGCCCAAGCAAGGGGGCCACCTGTGAAACAGCCACCAAGCACAATGGTCAAACAGACTGCAGCAGACCAGCAGGTGCAGCAGAGCCTGGAGGCCGGCTTAGCCCAAACCAGCAACAGCAGGTGGGCTGCACAATAGACATATGTATATGTATATAAGAAGCAGACGTGGTCATCATGATGTCACCCATTGGTTTGTGGACTACTGCTTTGAAGCCTTGAGTTTGGCATCTTGGCCATCGCCATCTTGGTTATTTGCAACCAGAAGTGACACAAAAGGATGGAGCTAAGTACAACTGAATGGGCATAAGGCATTTTTAGGCCATCAAAAATGTTACAATTAACTTTAATGAACTGAAAACACACTGTGAAAGGGTTAAAGTTGTAAGACTCCCAGACCAGCCAACGCCGTGGTAGCGACCTGTCAATCACATGGTAGCCACGCCCTAAAGCATACCCTGGTTTGTAATCTGTTTTACTCTAAGTGAACATCATGATGTATTGAAGAAGACTTGAAACTAGCGATTGAGACCATAAACTCAGGTTTACAATGTTTACTGAGGTAATAAATCAAGTGAGAAGTAGGCTCATTTTCTTTTAGACTTCTATACAATCAGACTTCTTTTTGCAACCAGAGGAGTCGCCCCCTGCTGGCTGTTACAAAGAATGCAAGATTAAGGCACTTCTGGGCTGCATCAGTCGTAATGTGTGTGGATTACAAATCCTTAAATTAACTATTGAAGCTATTACTATTATGACTATTAAATGTGCCAAATTCGAAATTCAGAGCATAATTATGATTGAGAGATTGCCTCCACATGGCTTTTAACATGGGGACAGCTGTGCCGATGGCTAGCAGCTAACGGTGCCAACAGCGCTAACAGCGCAAACAATGGCAACAGTGCTGACAGTGTTAACCTGGGGGGACACAAGAAGGTCAGCGTTTCACTTCTGCGACAACGCTGTCGGTCCGGACAATTTTATCAGCAGTAACTGCCATATGAGCCAGTGCAGAGCAGCGGTATAGGCCTACTCTTGGTAGTTACCTAAGATTACCGACTAACTCTAGTTTTCATTTTGTTGAATTGTTCTCAGTTCATAACGATTGTTAATATATAGTAAAGTTTAGGCAGGTGAATGACTGCCAGGGTGGAACTTTCGAGAAAGAGCTCTGTTTCAGTCCGGTCAGGAGCAGTCTTGTAATAATTATCGCTGTTTGCAATATAGCTATCATAACTACTATACAGCTGCAACTACTATTACTACTACTACTACTGCTGCTGCTGCAATTACTGAAATGTAATCAAAAGAAATCAGAATAATATAACCTAAAACCAGTTACTATGCTATCACTATAGGCCGACTACTACTGGTACTACTACTGCAACTACATACTGCTGCTGCTGGTACTGACACCTTACTGCTTGTGATGGTTTTAATGCATTTCTAATGCTGCATGTTGGTTTACAACATGCTTTTATGCCTTTTTGTACATTTCGTTTAATATTCTGGTTAGCCACTGTATGCTATCTTTTAATATATTAGACTACCACATAACATCTCATGATTCTGTTTCCTCTGAGTTATTTATTTAGTTGTAACGCTGCAGAAAGTGAATGTCAATTTGCAAATGCTTTGATGTACTGTAGGCTTTTGCTGATGGTTCCACGCAATCCCCGACATACTTGACATTCAGCACAAAGCCAGTTTCTCCCCTGGCCTTGAGGAATGCTGGCTGGGTGACAGCAGCCGGAATCTGGGCTAATAAAGAATGTGACCATTGTTGTGACGGTCAGATCTTCCGCCACCACTGCATGCACCACAGGCAGCTGTTGTCTGGAGACTAAAGGCTATGACGCATATTTCTCCTGCATTCACGCACACACACAGGCTTTATTCATCGGACAATACAAGAGGGGACTTCTAAGAGGGGATTTGGGCAGCATTTGAATCATTGAGATGACGAGAAATCTCGGAAGATAAAAGAGTCTTAATGCTGAGAGGGTGGTCTGTCTACACCCGTGGCCTTACTTGGAGAAGAAAATCCTGCAACAGGAAATCCCAAAGGTCGCACACTGCACCAGCCAGGTGTCCTGTCAATGTGTCCTTTGACCTGTACCTGCTCTGTTCTAGTATGAATATGGACTGGTAATCCTGTGCCACATCTCCACATTTTAAGAGGAGGAGGAAGCTATTATCATGTCTGCCGTCATAGAGAGAGCACCATGACAGGAGTCACATGTCCGCTGAGTCAATCCCAGCAGAAACACAACACAAAGTCCAAAGCTTGCCACTTTAACCAACCAAGAAATCATTATACATGCAGTAAATATATTAAAACTGATAATCATCACATTACCATTATGTAGCCAATATCATCCAGGTGGATTATTATTGAATGGCATTCTATCTTTATGTGAAATCAACTGTTATTGTCACACAATTGTACATAGCACAGCACACAGTGAAATTTAGTCTCTGCATTTGACTCATCCTCGTATCAGGAGAAGTGGGCAGCTACTACACAGTGCCCGGGGAGCGGTTAGGGATTTTGATGCATTGCTCAAGGGCACCTCAACTGTGCCCAGTAGGCATCTCTACAGCTACCAGTCCCCACTCCGTATTGGTCCGTGCAGGGACTTAAACTGGTGACCTTCCGATTCCCATGACAAGTTCCCACGGACTAAACTACTGCCGCCCTCTTAAGCATTACATTATTTATAGTTGAGAAAAACAGACTGTTGCTGTTCTCTGGTATAAATATATTTCTTTATATAGTAATAAATGTTGTGTTTTTGAAAAAAGGTTTCAGTGCATCTCTTGGTGGTGTTTACCTCTAAAAACAACATTGCTGTAATGTTTGATTGAATGAATGCAACATGAGAAGACGCGCTCCGTTGTAGTCAGCGCTCGGTTCAGTTTAGGTATACATACAGGCAGACATAGCCTGCATGCATATACAATTGTCTTACTTAGGTATGCAAATCAAGAGAGGAACAATTCTTAATCCGTAGTGGAAACAAGAGTCCGAACTGAAGCAGTTGTTGATGACTTGCGGCTCCTACCGGCCGGTTAAGAGTGGTGAGGAGTCAGCAGTCAATGACAGAATAAAACAGTCAACATAATATGTTAACCATAAAATATGTTTTCAAAAAGTGTGAATCACTGCAACCACGAGAGATCCTTGAGCATACAGTCATAAATGAGTACAAAAATATTAGGCTGATAGCTCCAGCAGAGTGTGTGATTAGCTGTGGAAAGACAGACGGACACAGAGATGCACCCACACACACAACCAAATACATAATCTCATGGCGGAAGTTAAAGGTTCAGTATAGGCAGACGATTTTGGCGTCATTGGGCAAAAATTCCATAATAACCTTTCAGCATATTGTATTTCAAGTGTTCTGGGAGAAAACTAGACTTCTGCACCTCCTCATGGCTCTGTTTTCAGGCTTTAAAAAAATCTAGCTTGTGACAGGAGACTTTGGCCAACCACAGGTCATTTCAGAGAGAGAGAGCGTTCCTATTGGCTATGCTGGTGGACGGTGCTTAATATTTCCTCAACACATCTCAACATGGATCACAAACTTTATAATTTGACAGCTAAACAGTACACTACAAGATGATTCTGAAAACATTTGAGGTGAGAAATAGGCATTAAAGTAACAGAATATTGATTCAAATTTGATCAGTGCTGCCCAGTTTGACCGTTTGGGTAGATTTCGTGAATCATTGACAGCCGGCTCTCATAGACGGCAGCTGGACGGCAGACTCCAGATCAGCTCTGACTGGTTGTTTTCATCCGGTATGTGAAATCTTGCAGATGCCATTAGGAGCACCGGAAGACACAGAGACACAATTTTTTTCAGACTACTGGTCTCATGCACTACTGTCAGGATATAGTTACTGTTATATAAAAATAACTTTTAAAAATCATATTTGCTCCATTTTCTACCCACTGCAGCTTTGACTATGGGCAGTTTTTACTATACGTTTTCAATAAACCTTGCCTGTCTTTGCGCTATCATGGAGACATGAGGAAAACATGCAGCTAATGCTCACCACCTGGTCACTGTGTCACCCTTAAAGTGTTGAAAATGACCTACATGTGAAGAGTGACACTGCTCAGAGCACGGTCACATTCTTGACAGCAAATGTGATGCATTGAGGCCAACTGCTACTTAAATCAATTTCACCCTAATGTCAGAAGGGGGAAAACCCGTGTAATCCCCTCTGGCTGGGTCACACTGACACCCATCCAGCAGTGCAGATCAGTTTCACCGCTGTACGAGTTTTTGGCATTTTTAATGCGCTTGATGCCTCCACATCCATAGGGACTTGTCAAATATTCAACACCTAATTCTGCCTCTCACAGATGTCCACTCGTACCGCGGAGCTGACAAAAGACAGCTCAGGGAAGTGACCGTGTTGTGAAACATGAGGTGAGGTACATTACAGCCTTATAATGACTCATGCTCTGTTTAATGGAGGCCGATGTATCTCACAGCCAATCTTACATCATGTTCCAAAATCAAACACTGTTTACATTTTATCATCATCTGTGCTCAAGATGTGGTTAATTAAATTAGAATGGAATGTATTTTACACCCCTGAAAGCACATATGGAGCGTTGTGAAAAACAAAAGGGAATCATATCTCTGCCCAATTACAGGTGACCTTGTGCACTGACCTAGAGAACAAGCATTGGGAACAAAAGAAAGCAGTCATCTTCATGTAGAGGCCTTAAAGCGTCCTCACGGTTTACACAGCAAAGCAACTATTCCCGCTGTCGGCTCGCACGCAGAGCTCCACTTCTTTGGATAAAAGTGATGCATTAAATCCACCTCTAGAGAGACAAGACGGGAACAGAGACAAGACGGGAACAGAGACTTCCGGCGCGGCAGTGATTTCACCCATTAGGTAGGCCATGCCAAGCATATCAGTGAAAGGAATCCACTTTCTGTATTCTGCTGTCCCCAGAGACAGGGATCATGTGGCGGATCCCAGCACGCTGAATGATAAAGAGGCAAATATGAAAGTAGATTTACTGCCAGATGTTGGCAGAGCATGCTTCATTTCACTTGTAAAACAGAGAGGAAAGCAGAGGGAGCATGAAAGCATGAATAATTCTAGCACATTCTTTCTGGGGAATTGTCTTGAGTTGCCTTGCGGAGAGAACGGCAGCAGGAGCAGATACCGAGGTGTCTGCAGAGGACAGAGTTCTGAAAACCTCAAATTGAAGATGTGACTTTTTCACATCACCTATTAAACATTAGAAGCCAGACAGAAAAACATACAGCTCTTCAAAGATGTTGTCAGCTTATCTCCGACGTCAAATTTTCAAAGGAAGGAAGGTTCACAGGAAATGATGTGTTTTTGTTATGTGTGATTTTTTTTTTCTTCTGAAAATATGCTGACAGTAACCAAAATATATAACCAGCCATATGACGACGGGGACAGGAAGGAGGTGAAACTGGTTCAGAGAGAAGTTAAGGTGAGGAGTCAGAAGGGCAAAGACAGCTATAGGAGGAAACCGGAACAAAAACTCCTGCAGAACAATGTGAAGGATGTGTGGAGTGGCATGAGGAGCATCACTGGCTACAAGCAGACTGGAAAACAAGGGGGGACCTGGACTGGGGGTTGTGGGGGGTGGGGGGGTGGGGCTGGACTGGGCAGCCAATGAATTGGATCTGTTCTTCAACAGATTTGATGAGGGGGCCTCTGCATCTTCCCCCTTCAACTCTGCTGTCCTACTTTCCCACACATTCTCTCCTACAACAACATACCTGACTTAAAGCTGAAGTAGGCGAGATTGGAGCAGATATGATAAAAAAAAAAGTTATTTTTATAAAACGGTCAGTATATCGTGACTGTAGTACATAAAACAAATAACCTGAAAGAAATCATGTTCCTCTGTGTCCTACGATGTCTTCCTGTGCTCCTAACGTCATCTGCAAGATTTCACTTACCGGAGAAAAACAAGCAGTAAGAGCTGATCTGAGGTCTGCTGTCCAGCTACCGTCTATGAGAGCCGGCTGTCAATCACTCGCAAACTCTGACCAAACGGTCAAACTAGGCAGCGCTGATCAAATATGAATCAATCAGTTAATGCCTATTTCTCTCCTCAGATGTTTTCAGAATCATCTTGTAGTGTACGGTTTAACTGTAAAATGACTGGAGCACAGCCAATAGGAACGCTCTCTCAATGAAATGACCTGTGATTGGTCAAAGTTTCCCGTCACGGGCTAGATTTTCTAAAGCCTGAAAACAGAGTCATGAGGAGGAGAAGAAGTCTAGTTTTCTCTCAGAACACTTGAATTACAATATGTTGAAATGTTATTATGGAATGTTTGCCCAATGATGTCAAAAATATACTGCCTACTGCTACTCTAATGGGACATCAAGTGCAATATCATGGATATAATTATGAACATGAATTAACCATACTTTCACTTCAGATTTGATATTGTACATACATAGCTATATGCAACCCAACTGATCCTCACCGTTAACCTGTTTACATTTTATGATCCATACTGTTAACCTGTATTTTGGCATTACATACATATATATATATTTGGAAAAATTAGAAAGTTTGTAACCCGGCAGCCATGTTGAGATCAGTTGAGGAAACACCAAGCACCGCCCACCAGCCGGAGCTAACTTTCTCATTTTACAGCTAAACCGTGCACTACAAGATGATTCTGAAAACATTTGAGGAGAGAAATAGGCATTACAGTAACAGAATATTGATTCATATTTGATGCCTAGTTTGAGTTTGCGAGTGATTGATTTCTTCATTTGAGTGAACAGCCAATACGAACGCTCTCTCTCTCTGAAATGACCTGTGATTGGCCAAAGTCTCCCGTCAGGAGCTAGATTTTTTAAAGCCTGAAAACTAACTCTCAGAACATTTGAATTACAATATGCTGAAAGGTTATTAAGGAATCTTTGCCCATAATGATGCCAGAAACATTCTGCCTACTGAAGCTTTAACATGGCTGTTGGGTGAAACCTTAACGTGTCTCTAAAATGACAGCTTGTTAGGAGCCCAGAACAATAGCCTTAGTACAATTCTTATTAGTATTTAATCCAAAGGGGGGTTTTCAAAGAGATTCATAAATCAACTGATGCTGGATTCAACCAGAAACCCCTCAAGGAAGCAAAATCATAAAAATACCACAACTGGAGATACGTGGCTTTTACACAACAACAGAAGTGTCTGCTTGGAGGGGTCACAGCCACACTATGGACATGTGTGACAAAGATGTCTATGTTCTCATCATATTGATATGCGGCCAGGCACTTCTCAAAAATGTCATATAGCCTGTACTGCGTTAAATGGCTTGTTTGGTTTTTATTTAACAAACATCTGGTATCTGGAATACGGAGCCTTGTTAAGATGGTTTTAATGAGGACCCCCTCACTGCTATTTTTGCCCCTCCCGTCTCATCTGCTATGGACACCAATACACACCACCAAGTCATTATTGTGACTGGGAAATTCTTTCTGAAAATCCAAAAATGTCTTTCGACTCTCCATGTCTAATAAGTCTAAATGCTGTGTTAATAGCCCAGCACATGAGTCAACAATGATATGGAAACAGGCCACATGATCTCAGTCAACAGGCCTGTTTCACTGGAAATGGCCTCAACCCAGTCAAACCCAGCCCCAAGTCTTCTTTTGATCCGCGGACTTAACACATTAAAGCAACTAAACTTGGGTTTCTTCTTGTGAGTGTGAAAAGGTCATGTGACACCTAATACATTGACATGTCAGTGAAAATTTATAACCAAACCCTTCATGTTTAGCTGGTCGGGGCAGCTGGGTCAGCCACTTGGTCGGCCGAGCTTGTAAACAACAGTTGTGTTTGTGTGTTTTCATCGGCTACTTGACACCGCATGCAACTATTTCCAGTAGCTTCTGTGAAGTTTTCGGCCACTTTCAGGGTGGGAAATTGCAACAGATGAGCACAATTAGCCATTATTTATCTGCCCTGTATTGTCTCAAGTATAAATACAGAAGAAGGGTCATCATGGGTGTACTAGGAAGCAAGTAAGACAGAGCCAGGCTTTCTTTGACTTAGCTGCCTCGACAAAGCCTAAAGCCCCAATCAGAGATGATGGGTATGGTCACTATCTTTGTCAACCCTGGGTTTCTTCATCAGGCTCTGTGCGAGTTCCCATAAATAAGGGTCATTTCCCGCCTACTTCCGCTTATGAAGATAAAACAATAAATATATTCCAGCAAAAAGCAACACTTTTGCTACAAAAAAAGGCAAGAGTGTAATACTGCTGGCGGAAAATTACTAATGATTGATTTTTCTGTGGTTGTGTGCCTATGCCTATTTGTGCAGGCTGGCGCAGGCACCTCTCGCACACGCCAGGCATACATAGTACTGCGGCAGATTGCGTGTAGCATGTAATTTCTTTTTGATTTGGACCTGCGGTTTTCAAATCCTCTGTGAGGCAGTCTTTGATTTATTTGATAGGCGTGATTCAATAGTTCCATATAAGTTTGGCCCAACACATCTCCATGGCTGGAAAAAAGGAGCTCCTGTGCCTAGAACTAATAAGGTTGATGTTGTTTTAACAAATGTGAGGTATACTTGTCCGGGAATCCCACCCCATGGCTCTGATGTCAAACTGCCTGGCGCGTTGAGTTACACTTTTCAGGAGATGTGCGCCGTGTTTCTGCGGCTCTCTGCGAGCTCCGCAAACCATCTCCGTGGCTCTGCGGGAGCTCTGTGCAAGCTTGTCCACAGAAGTATAAATTAGGCATAACTGTGTAAATTCGTAAGTTAATATATTTATTTTACCACTCAATGCACTCTCAGTGCCTACCGTTTATTTCTACCGTGACAACTGAACATTTTAGAGGTCTCACACTTTAAACTTGATGCAGCATTTTTAAACTGAGAACCAAAAATATACGGCCTACTGAAGCTTTAAGTTGCTGATAATGCAATCACAACGTCCCCCATTCAAGTTGCATGTCATTCCCCATCTATTATCCTATCTCCTACATGTCTATTATTAAATTGTATCCTGTATTCCAAGGAAAATGACTGTTTTGCATGTGTGTGTGTGTGTAATGTTCTGAAGACCACAGCAGTAGTTCAGTGGGACGTGAGTTGTTTGTTTTGGATTCCATTGCAGTTTCAGACACAAACACACATTCCTCTGCTGTAGCCATCACTAACTCCCACTTGGCTCATTGTCAGAATTCAGGACCCCTGCTCTCCCAGCAGAACTGACCTCACAATAAAAATCGAATCAACACTGGAAATTGGATTTGAAATATAGGACTGCACTATGCAAAAGGTTATTTTCTCAGAGCTAACGCGTCATGTGCAAAAGCGTAGCTTCCTCTTTGAAAAGCACAACACATGGAGACATAGTTTATATGTGGGAATTCATCTGGGGTTAGAGCAGGGCGTTTTATAACACTCATACGGTTCACATTGGTAAGAATGTGTGGAAATGCCTGTTATGCTCCTCCCAGGAGAAATGTCTTTCTCCACTGATAAAAACTTCAATCTGTCCTCAGTGAGTGCAGGTAACACCAAGAGGCCAGAACACACTCACATTCCCACAACTTCCATCAGCATGTCTCCTCCCAAGTGCTCAGAGCTCTCCAGTCAAGTAACAAAGCCAACAAACACTAACCTTCACGTAACATGCTGATTATGAAACCAAACGTACTTCATGTCTAACTTTTAGGATTTAGGATTTATGCTCGGAAAACTTCTTGCGTCATGTTCATGAAACATACTTACAGTACATCTTACCAAACATACACATTGTGTAAGGAGAAGAGTTGAGTAGCAATGTTCCTAAATATAATTGACCATATACTGTGTATAAGAAGTGGACGCAGTCACTGTGACCATCGCCATGGACGCAGTCACTGTGACCATGGCAATCTTGTTATTTTGGAAACAGAGGTGACCATATTTGGATGAGACTTTGGATTAACTGTGATATTATTTGGAATGCTAATTTTGGTTAGTGAAAAACAAAGGTCATGATATTGCAGATGGTCCAGGGCTGGGCCGCCAACTTCTGAGTCAGTTCTGCGTACCATGGCACCGAGCGACGACCTGGTGCTATCAGAATTACAATGACAACTGCTCCCGCCTCACTCTGTCCAGTAAGGCAAGGATGAGATGGAGCGGCAGAAAGGCGTAAAGCAGCTTTCTTGGCTATGCCACGTGTGCAAACGCGTCCTGGTGTGGTTGTCGGTCCTGCGTGAGAGGGCCAGCCACCATCTGTGATGCAGCCGTTAGAAAGCTGTGATGTCTGATCTCGGCCCTCTCCGTCACCAGGCTCCCCATAAATGGAAGACTGGCCCGAGGGGGGCCGACATGGAAAGGGTTGAGCCGGTAATGGGACCTTTGAACGCGCTGCCGGTTCGCTCATGATGACGGACGTCACGTCACTGTGTTCCATTCCTCCCCTCTGTTGTGTGGAGACGGGGAAGGAAGAACACTGAAGTGACCGAGCTCGGGATGAGGTCTGTGAAAGCATCATCTCTGACTCCGCTGTGAATGCAGTCGTAGACAGAGCGGCATCGTGCTGCATCTCCCCATTTACCCGTGTATGGGTAGATGAGAGAAAAACAGACACAGGCGTATTGCCTCCCCCCCTTGGTCAAACTGGACTGAATAGTAACCTGACTGTGGCTAGAAACATCACATGCCCCCCGGCCGTGGCAGTGCCCTGAATCAATTTATTCATTTGGCCGATAATCCGGTCGAAAATGTCACTCAGAGGCGGCACGGCGGGGGCGTCAGGCTGGGGAGATGCCAGCAAAACGCCAAACACGCCTAAATTATTCGCAGCTGCAGCCAGCTGAACTCCCAGTTGAAATAAATATCTTGTATTGCCAGGGCAAGATGCCTCCGTGTGGCACAGCACCCTGAGAACATCCACAATACCTGCTACCAGCTCTCGTCTTCGGGGCCATGAAGCCTCAACACATTGCAAGATAACCGCAAGTGAAGGCGAGACGAAGGCCGCATGAGCTGTACGAGCTGGGCCATAAAAGCCGTGGCGAAGACAGCTCACAGGTTTGGGAGTCAAAGTCGAAGGCGGGCTTCCGTGGACCGTGGAACCACAAGACACCGTGAAAACATCATCGTCTTCATCAGCTGACGAAGCCAGCATCTCGGCAGGAATGGCTGGAGGCAGTGGCGGAGCTTCAGGAGCTGGAGCGGGGATCTCGGCGGTGTCAAACCCAGACTCTAGGGTCACCGCCATTATTGCGGGGTCTCACATCGCAGCGTCGAAAATGATCCCATCTCTGCTGGCGTCGAATCTTGGGAATCGACCTGCAGGCCAGGCAGCCTGGAGGTAGCTAATCTCCCTCCTCTGCGTGGTCGTGGGCATCGGAAGCAGGCGTTGTGAAGATTCATCCCCGCGATGAGGCAACGGTGCACCGGCTAGGCTCTTGTAGCGGCGACTCCATCCGTGGCGATGTAGCAGTCAGTGGGCAATCGCTGAAGAGAGATGGAGAGTACAAGTTCCTTGTAGTAGCTTTAAAGTGCTTTCTGTGTAACACAAAATAATGTTGCCAAAATGTTTTACTTTGTTATTTGGTCCGAAGTGAAGTTTGTCATGCCTACAGCAGATGATGTGTCTTTTATGTGCCCTGTGCTCCTTCCAGTTCGCACAATGCTTAAACACTCATCACAAACACTGTTTCAGACTAATAGCAGATTTCACGGTGCTGCGACGCTGCTGCTGCTTCATTACCCCAAACCTGCAGCAAGAAAGGGTGTAACGACGACAACGTGTCTACCAGCTGAAGTTACACAAGCTCACAAGAGACGTAATGAAACACCTCATCAGCGCTGTGGAGATCCAAGAGGAATGGGTGGGGAGTCTTGACCCAGTGAGGCTTCATTACCCCCCACCCACAGAGAACACGCCCAACATGCTGAGTCTGAGAAAAGCACGATGATATCATGGTTCAGACCAGGAAAACCCCCCCAAATTATGTTGAGAGGGACATATCACGAAGATCCTTTAGACAAGGACAGCAGTGTGTTGTTAATGCCCACATCCACACTCGTTAGCTCACACAGAGACTCTTCTCACAGAGGGGACCCCTCAGGAAGAGGGGAAGTTGAGGGGAAATTTGTCAATGTCAAAAGTGAGATAAATGAGGATTCACTTGGATTTTAGTGACCTCAGCTCTTCCACCGGATCATTGGTACACAAAATGCAACAGTTGTGCAAATAGTGTCCAATTCAATAGAACTCAAAATCAAAACAGCTGAAAAACAAATAAAAGTTGCTTCACTGGAAATGTCTCCAGCATTGCAGCTGTCATTGAGTTTTGAGAGGGATTTGCATCACAGATCTTGTGTGGGGAAAGTCTTGTTGCCAAGCATCTTTGTGTCAGTGGGAACACTTTGGTGACATTTCCAATGTCTAGACAAATACCAAGGGAGGCGACGTTTATGACCTCCCACTGATGACCTCTCAGTTCAATTCAAACAACTTTATTAATCCCTCTAGGGGCCATTGGTTTAGAGCAGCTTGTACATAAAAACATAGATAAAAGACAGTGACACACCACAACAACAGCAATATATGTAAACTAGAAATATAAAACAGGACCTAAAACGATTACTGATGTAAATTAGACATATAAAGAAACAGACTGAAGAACAATAGAAGGATCAGTCTAATAAAGGATAAAAGGATCTGTGATGGTAAAAGGATGAAAGTCCGTAAGAAATACAAAATCTAAGGAGCATTCAATAATCGGATTGCAGAGGGGATAAACGATTTAGAATAGTGGTTTGTTTTACTAACCGGTAAACCGTAACGACGTCCTGACAGCAACAGAGAAAATTCACATGGACCAGTAGATGCTAAAATACATTCAGCCTTACGGAGGATCTGCTGGTTACAAAAGGAATTCAAATCTCTCTATTTCACACCAATAATCTTAGAAAAGATTTTAACAATACTGTTGAGACCGTTTCCATCTTTAACCGAGAGGCTGTGAAACCAACAGATAAAAGAAAACTCAATGAAAGACTGATCAAAACGACAGAGGATTACGGGACTGACTGAGAAGGAATTCAGTTTCCGTAAGAGATGAATTCTCTGTTGCCCCCTCAATAGCTCCAGTGTTGACATCAAATTTAAGTTGATAATCCAAATATGTGCCCAAGTACTTGTAAGATCTTACAATTTCCACATTTTCATTATGAATGATGTACTCCTTGGCTGACTCTCTCTTTCGTCTAAAATCGAATCCATCCACCAACAAAATGATACACACTAAAGACAGCTTTTTGTTTGGGAATCCAGTAAAGCCAGAGTTGCACAGTGGAACACTCTGTGCCATTACTTCCAGGACACCCAGTTGCTGAAACTACTCTTATTTTCATCTCCCTTTTGGTGGATGTTGAGAGACAAATCAAACAATGAAGCTACAGTATCGCCCTAGAAGTCCTTTGACTACTTTTGTAGTTGAGGATATATATCTACCTAGTCAGATCACTTTGGTCTAGATTGAAAAATCGTGACAACTGTTGGATGGATTACCATGAAATTGAATATAGACATTAATGTCCCCCTCAGAATGACCATGGTGATGCCATTACTTTTCATCTAGCGGCATGATCAGGTCAAAATGTCACTATGTCTAAGTGAGCATGCGTGTTAGTGTGACCTGCCCAACTGGGGGGATAAGGGAACGTTAAGCCACACCTTAACCCAGGTTCACCCAAGACTAACCTCTATATACAGGTCAATGTAAGGATTAGACATGGAGACATGGCTTCAAGTACACAATTGTATTACAAAAAGGTTGAACTATAGATACATAACCACTTTATGGTTATACAAATATTAAAATGCCCAAAGCAGGTAGCAGAATAAAGAGATAAAATAAGAGATCCTAAAATGTCATGCCGTTTCTGGGTGACAGGGAGGAAAGAAATGATTCCTTATTCGAGCACAATTACAAAAAAAGCTACATTTAGCAATCACACTGACTGTTTGTTGGCTAGCATTTATCCAATATGCTTCACCACGTGTTCCCCCTAAACCACACACACACACTCTCACTGCAGGAAAACACCCTTAAGTGTTGTGCAATACTTATCCACATGCAGGTGCACAGCAAACCCAATGGCCAGCGTCCCCAACAGTACAGCCTGGTTAACACTGGAGCAAGAGAGAGTGCACAGGAAAGAGCATTAAGACACTTTAAAAAGGAACAAGAGGAGCACAGTATGGTTCGTCTCACCGAGCTCAACAGGTTTGGATGCCACAAAGGAAGTCGGATGTCTACTAAAACAAAACTAGACTAAACAAGTAGAACTAGGCAAAAGAAAGAAACCACACTAGGCAAAACAGTAGCAAACCATCCTCTATGCTCACACCTGCCAAACACTGAGTGGCTCAAATGTCACCTCACTAGACACATATAGGCCTTTATCATAAAAGAAACGGGTCATTGTTGGTAAAAGATCAATATAGAAATGGCATTGGCAATACAATACTAAGGCACCTACCTCTTCAGGTGGGATCTACCCCGTCTCCCACAGCTCCAGGTGCTCAACACTGGGTTATCTGTACCGCTGCACTTTACAGAGGTGGTTAAATTAATATATGGATAAATAAACAGATGTTTAAAACAAGATTGCTCACTAAACATACCTCGAATAGGGATCCAGACTCCCTATCTACCAGCTGAATGATATTGTAGCGTGACGCTACAATAAGTACATTTTCTATACATAAATGCAGATACCTCAAAACTAAACCCTGTCTGACTAGTATGAAGAATGAGTTAAAGCTGCTAAGCAAATGTTTATTAAATTATTCTCTTTATTTGATATGTACAAATTAATTTGAGATGAGCCCTGTTTCTTTTATTTTATGTGATATATATATATTTTTTTCTTCTTTTTTTCCTTCATTTATTTATTTTTTATTTTTTATTACTTTTTCCTTCCCCAATAGGGGACTACGCCCTTATTGACTTTCACAATTTATTTTCATTCATTCCTTCATTCATGTTTATTTCTGATTTATGACGAGAACAACTTGACAGTGTTGAGCTGCATCTCAAATGAATCCCAGCTTTCAGATGATGTACACCGTTTCTCTGTGACATCTACTGTTGACCTGCTATCTCCACCTAAAGACCCCGTCGTCCCCCCTCAGAGGACTCATTGTAATAGCTCTCACATGCTTGCAATGTTTTAATAATACCATGTAAACACTACATCAAGCAAAGTGTAACAGTAAGAAAACACGCCATGCTTTAAACTTTACAGTTCATCCATCCTATTCCTTGTCAGTTTGACAGTGGGTGGATATATTATACCGTCACAGTGTGAGCAGTTTGTTTTTCCTGACAGTGGAAATAGATTTTTCCCTTTCCTTCACAAAGTATCCACCCAAAATAAAGGTCAGGGTGTAAGCACTTGACTTTGCTGTTTAGGACACAGAGCACGTGTTACCAGGGGTAACATTTTGTCTATAACATGACATTTTTTTTCTTTTAGAGCGTCTTTCCTTTGTCTCAGTGTGGTTTTATGTCATCATACCTGTCATTCACTGTACAAACAAACTGACTGCTACCAGCTCCAGGATAAGGTCGTGTCAACAGATCTCTGTCCTCTCTTTTCCTTTGGCTATTTAAATCTAAACTTTTTAAACACTTCATGTTTCCATGTTTTAACTATACAGTATATCAACTAATAGGCCTACACTTTACATTAGAATTTATCTTACTAAATCCCCTACAGATAATTTTGGCATACAGGTCACAGTTGGAATTGCAGGTCATGTGATGCACACTGGCCCAAAAAAACTTTTTCCCATAAACAATCATTACTTAGAGATGATCTATATGATATCTAGAACATCAATATAGCATCAAACAGCTATTTGCTATTATGTAAAGATATAGAGGAGTAATGTCTACCTGAGCAGAGAATGAAGTCACTCTCCCTCTGTGTTGTAATCAGAGCTCCTCTGTGCTTTGTTGACATAGCCCGGCCGCTCTGTCAGCAGTGTTGCCTTTGTTTTCACAGTTAGCACTGTTAGCTACGAGCCACTGGCTCAGCTGTCGCCATGTTGAGAGCTGTGCGGAGGCAATAGAAATGCTCCCAATCTCACCTTTAAAGTTACAATCTTGAAGATCTCCATTTTGTTCTCTTTGGCGGCACCTATGGTGATACTTGTTAACTGCAAGTGTGTTTTTCAATCTCACTTCCTAAAGATCCAAGCAGTGTCGCCTTTTCCCGGGAATGTTGCCACAGACACCCAGTCCGTAATACTGTGACTGCAAGGGCTTTCACCAGTGGGCCATAGGCTCAATCACCATTGTGTTACCTCATTCGGCAATAGAGAGTGACTTAACAGACATTTATTTAAATCAAAATCTTCCAGATTATTACTTTAAGAACTATTTTTGTACCATTTAGTTAGCAGGAAGTCAGCCAACTCTGCCAGAGAAGGAGTCAACAGCTTGTCATTCTCTATGAGCCTCAAAACACAGAAGCACCCTCCTGAAACACAGCTTCAAATTCTCTTAATACATCCGTGATTTTACCTCGACATATTTTTATTAAATATATTTCTGTATTTTTACATGATGTGGCAATGACCATGTGTAAATAATTTGAGGAGTAAACAAATCTATTGCTAAATTGATGAAAAATTCATATATTATATTCTGGATATGAAATGGTGATGCTGGAGACTCAGAAACAGATTCTGGCCACAAACTGCTTCCTTTGACTTGAAACCTTCCACATTAGCTGACCATTACCTTCCTGCTTCAACGTATGTGAAGACTCTTGGACATGCTTGGGGTCTATAAGAGAGCACCTCGAGGGGAATTGTAGTCGTGTAATAAATAACAATCCCATTTGAGTGGAGAAGGAGGTTGCGGATGGGAAGGGGTCTCCAAAGGGTTACCAGACAGGCTGAGTGGAAGAGAGGAGCTTTAGCAGGGACACTATAGACATACAGGGGGTATTTTTAGATGGGGAAATTGATTAAGTGAACCAAAAGAAGTGTGGATGTGAGGGATTGAGAGGGTTAGGGGGGGGGGCTGGTGGAGTGAGAGAGGAAAGGGGGGGGAAAGGAATGAGGGGAAAACCATTTGTTGATGCTGTTTATTACTGCGGCAACCCAATTTCCCTAAAGGGATCATTTAAGTTCCCTCTTACAGCAACAGATCAACTTGTGGTTACAGAAGCAAGCAGAAGATTGATGGTCTGAAAAGTAGTTTAGGATGCCATATCATTCCTCAATAGCTGTTATTGAGCTGTCTTACTCAGAGAAATTGATCTCATCTGGTGCTCCAGTGGAGCTGCTCAACATCCATCTGTCTGAACTGGTTAATAGCAGGTAAGAAACACTGCAGAGAGCTTGTGACAGCAGTGGTGAAAGGTCATGTGAAACGTTGTCCCCAAAGGCCTGTGGAGAGCTCACACACACATGCTTTCTATAATAATCTTGTACATGAGGCTGATTTTCTAACATAAACATCCCATTGAATCAGCTCCACAGCTGCAGGCCCTCTGTTTTAAGCGAAATAAGATTAAAATGGAAAGACACGCAAACACCGCTGTGGCAGCCATGTCTATCACACCCCACTGTACTGATCATTTTACTGGTCACTGCTCTGTAAGGTAGCACTAGTACTAATACCACTATGTAAAAATACAACAAGTAACAGGACTTGTACTACATAATTAAAGTATCAATAGGGCTGTCAAAGTTAACTCAAATTTGTTTTAACGGCCCACATTTTTTTAACGCAACTTGCGATTTATAGGTTGTGGTGGGCTCAGTTTTAAAGCTAGAGTGAAGATACTGACATCATATGAAACTAGAAAACCTAAGGAATCCATTGGTACCATGTCAGTAGCTTGTTTTAGCTTGCAGGAGACTAAATAGAAACCTAGCGGGCTCTAGTTTGTCTTGAAGGAGGCTAAGTAACGCTCCAAACTTGCACTAAATTATGGTGAGGAAAAACTGGCATGGCCATTTTCAAAGGGGTCCCTTGACCTCTGACCTCAAGATATGTGAATGAAAATGGGTTCTATGGGTACCCACGAGTCTCCCCTTTACAGACATGCGCACTTTATGATAATCCCATGCAGTTTGGGGCAAGTCATAGTCAAGTCAGCACACTGACACACTGACAGCTGTTGTTGCCTGTCGGGCTGCAGTTTGCCATGTTATGATTTGAGCATATTTTTTGTATGCTAAATGCAGTACCTGTGAGGGTTTCTGGACAATATTTGTCTTTGTTTTGTGTTGTTAATTGATAAATATACACACACATTTGTATAAAGCAGCATATTTGCCCACTCCCTTGTTGATACGAGTATTAAATACTTGACAAATCCCCTTTTAAGGTACATTTTGAAGAGATAAAAATGTGCAATTAATTTGCGATTAATCGCGATTAAATATTTGAATTGATTGACAGCCCTAATCAAAAGTAAAAGTACTGTAAAATGCCAATAGTTGATTATTGTTATGATGCATTAACATCATTTTAATCTTGCAGCTGGTCAAGTTTAACTTAACTAATTTACATACTGTTGGGAAAACGCATCAAATGATAAGATGACAAACTGTGTTTTGTAAAAACTTTATCCGCAAAGTAACTAGCCACTGCCATGTCTATCAAATTAAGAGCACAGTATTTTCCTCTGAAATGTAGTGCAGAAGTATAAAGTAGCTGAGGGGAAACCTAAGTGTAGCATAAAAACAGTGACTCCCTTTCCCCACTCCCAAGAGCGACCAGTGCCACCGCCATACGGTCCAAACAGTATTGATTTATTCTTAAACTACACTGGAACATTAATCTGGTCATTATAGAGTTTGATGTTTCTCATGTACAAGTAGAAATGTTGCACTGAGGACAGAGGTCACCAAAAAATATTAATATTCATCCCCTGAGAGATATGGTGCTCGAGACTAATGTGTTTGATGGACAAACAGACAGGCATATGGACAGACATCATCACTCTAAGAACCTCATTTTCGCTAGTGGAGCAATAAAACTGAAGTGAAAATGTGCATGCGTCTACCTAGACGGACTCCTGCTCAGTCTATTTTCGATGGAATAACAGATGTAAAAAAAAATAAACAGAGCTCATGGATGAGGTCAGCTTCTGCACCAGATTTCACCTGGACACCATCAAAAAGCAAAGCTGCAGATATAAACGGTGTGTAAATGAAAACAGACAGCCCCTGAAAGCCACAAACCCTCCTCTGCTGGATTCAGTCCCAAGTGAAGGTGAAAGTGAGCAGTGCAGACTGTAGGAATTCCTTCTGCACCTGTCCTCCTTTAAAGTTGAATCAGTATGACGTGGTGATAAAAGCATCACGGAGGAGCCCCAAATCCCACCGAGTAATGCTGAGAGCACTCCTCACGCATGACCTTTTATTTAAGTCGTTCACCTTTTGAATTCTTACCCAGGGCTGATAACGTCATGAGGCAGCCTCTTGTTACTGTCCACAGTACAATAGAGTGCACATGGATCAGTGGGTATAAAAACTCCACTCCCTGTGTAGAGGCTTTGCAGTTGCTTATCACATCTCCTTGCAACAGCTGGATCCAATGTGAAGCCTGGCGGTCCACTGCATATTTGGTTTTCATAAACAGGATAATGGCTTAATTGACATTCAGACAGAATGATACCCTACACTGTAGTTATCACCGTGCTTTCTTTGGGACACAAAGGGGTGAAGGGAATTTCAATCAGTAATGATTTCTCACACATTAAAAAACAAAATTCACAATTTTCAGTCTTTGACAAAAAAAAACTCTAATATCATGATTTATTTTGTTTTCATAATAAAAACCCATCAACTAATTTACACATTAATATTTGGACTTTTTCATGTGGTTAAAACCACATGAAAAAAGGATCCAGCAGCTTGCCTTAAATAGATAATTGTTACAATCTTTAATGATGGCATTCACTCAAACATGACCATGTATAAAACTACAAAAGCTACTACTAAAGACAAAAGCCTGCATAAACATACAGTTATTCAATTATTTTTATATTCTAAGAAAGAACCATGATGGTCATCTGCATCTTATCTTCTCTCATGCAAAGTGTAAAATGAGCACTTATTCTTTACTTTGTCTAGTAGTGTGATCGTACTTGTGATGCCTCATAACTATTATAAAAAGTACCGTAAGATATGATGCGTTGTGAAATTATAACTCTTATTAAGCGTAAAGCATGTGTTATAACTTATTGTTGTACTATTTTCAATACAATATAACTAGACTGACGTTTAAGTTACAAATATGTCTTTGGTCCGAGCATACACAGTATTTCACAATACTCTGAGTTGTAGCTTGAGAAGCGTCAGCTCAGTTAAAGTGACATTTAGTTAGTTTACTACTCATGGGAGTGCAACTCCCCTTGCTTTTGAGTTATTTTCACGTTCCATTAGTGACGTTTGTGACGTGTTATTCCATACTTATGTTACGTTGTATACCTATTCTACTTTTAAGCTCAACCGTGATGTTTTTTCCTAAACCTAACTACTTGGTTTTGTTGCCTAAACCTAACTGCGGCTGTTACTGTAGTTTGTTGCATGAACATAACCGGGACCATTTCACGGTAACAACGTGGCATTAAATGACACGCGAAAGGCCTAAAATGTTATTGTGACACGCAGAATGTCCTAAAAATGTTGTATTAATTATAAACCTCCCCATGAGATCACGTTGCCCCTTCGGAAACAGTTTGAAAATGAAGTTTGAAATGGTTTGGAGAGACACGGTCTATGAGGAGATGTTATGGAATTGCATTATGGGCATTAGTGATTGGTTCTTACATGAACACACACTTTTCTGCCAGTTTGGGTTATTTCACATTAGAGATTTGTGTATTCTTTTTTCTCCGTGCTCTTTTTTACTGGTTTAAAGTGTCAGAAAAGGATAAGCTAATGTCACATACAGTATATGCACCATTTGAATCAGAATGTGATGACAGTTGGTGGGTTGTTTGGTTATAATCAAATCTGATCAACCACACCCACACAGTCCTGCTGAAGCAGATAAGCTGAGTATTTGAGTGTACACTCTTAACAAATAATACCTAAAGGTGTATTTTAACGATTGACTGCTGTTTATTTAGTAACAAATATTTAATGTTTTAAAGACATGCTTAAGATGAATTAAGAGATGACGCTTTTAGGGGCTTTAAAAGCTAAATAAACTGTCCAGCCAGTGTTGGTCAGATACTTCATTTTGCAATGCCTGGCTTGCCTGAGTTACTGCGTCCTTCTCCTCATTACCCATAAGACCTTTCATTTAAGGGAAGTTTACTGCAGTTGGTTTGGATTCCATTCTCACTCTTTAACAACCTGTACCACAGCGCTCTTGGCAGAGGACTGACAGGCATTTTAACGTCTTTATTTGCTGCTGCCACATTCCAACAGCACTGTTCCCACCAAATGACCCAAGGAAAGGGAGGATAGAGGTTAAATAAACCACTCACGCTAGGTGTTAATTCACACTGAATCAGCTGTTTTTATGCATTTAATGTGGAGTTGGAAAAGTGGTTCATCAACATGATAAACAGAGAGCAGGTTGCAACCTCTAAAAGCCTTGTTAAATATCAACCATAATGCCATTGTGTCACACAAGCCAAGGCTTGTAACTATGATGGTAGAAAACTGTGACACCTTACCCCCCCCCCCCCCCCCCCCAACACCCCTACCAACCACAAACAAACGCAGAGAGTGAGCTCACAGTCCCTTAGCAACAGTGGATCTACAGTAACAGCCCTGCTGCTGGTAAAATCAGGGTTTGGGTGTGGATCCATAGTCAGAGGAACATTACAAAATGGGATTTCATTCAAGATCTGATCCCCTGCTGAAAGACTTGAATGTCTGATGAGAGCAGGTAAGAGCAGTCACAGAACTTTAATCGTTGTGGGAGAGTTGCTGAAAGGCAGTGTAATGAACTGCAAATCTAAGCCCAAACCACATGCATATGCTTTCTGTTAAAATACTGTTGATAACCCTGCTTGTCCAAGTCACTGAAACTAAACGGCCGAATCAGTTCCAGAGGTGTGAGCCTTCTGTTTTTCTTTAAAATGTGTCAGGCAGTTAAAATGGGCTTGTAAAAACTGCTGGTTGTGTGAACTGTCGTGGAGTATTGTCCCAGGAAACATCTGCCATATCCTATTATTAGACTAAACACAGAGTTATAATCAGTCAATCAATCAATCTAACACTATACTAACAGTGTAACTAACTGTGTTTGAATGAGATATACAAGAAATTCGTCGCTTTTGACAAGATTTTGACAGGGAGTTTGGTAACAATGCCTGCTGCTTGGCAGAAGAACGTTTGTTCTAAAAAGGAGCAGTTTTGAGAGTTTAGTGTAGGTTATCCTACTAAGATAAACCTAAATAAGATAAACTTTATTGATCTAATGCAGAAAATTGAAGTAGCCTACTTGACAACCAGCGAGGGGATGTAAAAACTATTGTCGTAAGCGTTGTCAGAAATGAGTGTGTAACCAAGTCTAAACCAGCCTCTAACAATAACTAAAAAAATAAATCTCAAGGTCTGGGATTACCACAGTAAATCTTAAAGTGATATCCTGGTTCAAGGATAAAGACAATGTATTTACACTGAATAACTAATTGGTCTTTGGCTGTAGATAATGATTGACTTCACTCAGAGAAATAATACACAGACACACAATAATTATTTTTCTGTACCAATATTATTGAAAATTTCAACAATCAACTCCCACATTAACTCAGAATGAAAAATAATAACAAATGAATAAATAAAATTAAAATAAAAAATCTGGTCAGAAAATGTTTAAGTTTTTTTGCTGCAGCTTTAGTCTCTTAATTTAGTTGTGCACAACTACAGTCCTTATTTTAGTTTAGTCCAAAAGTCATTTTAGAGGTGGTCTTCCCAATCCCAAATGATGGAAAGATCTTACTGGTGTAATAGTAGGAATGAAAGCCAAGTCCTGCTCAGGCCTGGAGTCCAGAGTCCAGATCTGCAATCCACCAGCCACGCTCGCTCCTGGCTTTAGGAATCTATGTAGAGTGGAGCGGCTCCTCTCCTCCTTCACACCACGACACCTCTCTCAATGTCCGGGCTATTTCAACAGGATAAAGTTTTCAGACACCACGTTGTTATATCCCCAGGTCTGGATCTTATGTTCCTTTTCTTACAGAGAGCTAACTTATCGTCTTCTCCCTCTACAGCATGCATCGAAAAGAAAAGACACACCGCGCAGCTCTTAGCTACAAACAGGCTAGACTCAAACCCATTACACCTTCATACATGTTAGCTAAAAGTCAAACTTAACCACGGTAAAATCATTAAACACTTGCCATATACATTTATAAAATCTTAACTAATAGTATGCAACAACAGTTAGCATAAATGTCATACATTGAAAGACAAACCACACACTATCTCCAAGACGAGCGGTGCGGCTAATCTGAACGTTTGTATTCACTACAATTGTACGGTAACATATAGTTTTAAACAAAAAAAATGACAGTTAAACAAGAATGTTGAAAACAAATGACTCAAGCAAAACAAAGTGGCTTAGCCTGGTCTATCTGTGTCTGATTAGGCAGTGAAATAGAAAACTCATAAATCAATTCAACACTTTTCTTCCCAACTTAAATTCAAGTGAGCTTGTAAAATTAAACTACATATCACATTATGATAATTATGATTGTGATGATAATGTTGATGAAGATTTTGGGTGGGTTACAAGTGCACCTTCAAACTTTTCACTCTCAGCATGCTAACATACTAAACTAAGATA
The DNA here is from genome assembly GCF_043250625.1 of Sebastes fasciatus. Classification (NCBI taxonomy): domain Eukaryota; kingdom Metazoa; phylum Chordata; class Actinopteri; order Perciformes; family Sebastidae; genus Sebastes; species Sebastes fasciatus. Next base: position 8,714,791 of record NC_133800.1, read on the forward strand.
GTAAAGATGGTAAACACATTATACCTTCTTAAAGCTGAAGTAGGCGAGATGCATCAGTGTGTGAATGAGTATTTGGATTAGATCCTGATGGGCAGGTTGGCACCTTGCATGGCAGCCTCAGCTATCTGAATGTGTGTGTGAATGGGTGAATGCTGACATGAAGTGTAAAGCACTTCAGAAGACTAGAAAGGTGCTGTATAAATGCAAGTCCATTTAATAGTGATACTCGTTGCCTGTAGAGGTTGGAGGGAGATATACGTTTCCAAAACATTTCTACATAAAAGTCTATGGAGCTAACATAAGCAGAGTATGTTAGCACCATAGACTGTATATAAAGATGGACAGCTCCTCAAAAGTGAAGCCAAAACATCTGGATCGCCCCCTGGTGGCTGGCTGCAGTATAAGTCATAAAGCCCGCCTCCTCCATGTTAGTGGACAGGACAAACTAACATGGAGTTATGGTTTTACAGAACACAATTGAATTACTTTTGTTCCAAAATACCAGCGAGAAATGGTATTTCTTTAGATGAAAATATTTAAAAAATATCACTGCAAGCTATAATTTACAACCAAAACCAGATATAAATGTGGTGTTCTCATGATATGCACACAAGACAACACACAATGGGCCACATATTGCAAATGTCCTCCAGTCTGTACATGCAGTCCACAGTCATAAGGCCTCATTTACCCCTAGTAAAATGTGGCATTCATTTTCTAAGTCAGTCTTTCCTTCTTTTTTAAAAAACAACCATCCACTACTTACAGGGAAACTAAGATAATCAGTCCCTGTAGCTGCACTACACGGTGTGTCAACTCAAGCTCAGAATGAATTTCACCACATATACTGTACTGTAAACTGCATTTACCATAAAGCTGCGGTAGTCCTGCAAGCTGCCCAGAGTGCAAAAAAATACAATAACCAGTTTGGTGTTACTGTAAAATGAAAAACAAAAGCACTTGTGTTAATTTTTACATTTTTATATGAGGTATTTTCTAGAAGACTATGCTGATTTGTAAATGGACTACATTTATACAGCGCTTTTCTAGTGTAGCGACCACTGGGCAGATTTGAACTGGGGACATGCGGTTCATGGTTGCCGTACGACCATGAAATTTGAAATTATGAGGGGAAAAGAGGGAAAACATGATCTGCAATGCTGCTTATCAACACCTCTCAGTATTGATACACTATTTATAGAGCTCACAGATGTAGTTTGATGGGCATAAAAATGGCTAATGTGCACTTTATATATGATTATTTTCTCACACACTATGAACGTTTTTTAACGTTAATATGGTCATTCGTATAACTGGATGTATGCTAAGGCCTTCGCAGCTACCAACCCATCCAAAACCCCATTAAACACTTTTGAGAGATTTTAGGGTGAGATGTTAGCCAGTGCTCTACACCACCGTCATCATTAAAACACCAAAAATTGGGAAATATCTTTTGGAAAAATGCTGTTCTAACTCACACAGGCTCCGCCCACTACTGAACTCTATGGGTAATACTCTCCTCCAATCACATGCACGCGTTCACCCACTGAGATTTGCATACACATTAGCCGGTCTGGATCAGTGTGGTTAGATCGATGTGGTTGCGTGGCAGGGCATACATCCATCGGGCTCCACCCACTGTACCCATAGAGTCCAGTAGAGGGCGGAGCCTGTGTTAGTTACAGCAAAGATTACGGTATTGTAACCTAAGTTCTATAAGCACAGGCGGGCGTGGGATACCAGGCAGTGCTGGATGTTGCCTTATATACTGTTTTAACGCACATATTCGGTAGGTACGTCCTGATTGGCCGGCTTCGCTTATGCAAATCTCAGTGGGCGAACGCATGTATGTGATTGGAGGAGAGTAGTACCCATAGAGTCCAGTACAGGGCTCCGACATTATGTTGGTTTTTCCTTTCATCCTTTGTCACCCATCTGGCCTTAAAAGTTCTACAGTTTGCAGATGATATCAGTATGATTTACCAAGAAGAGCTTCCTGTATGCAGCGTCAGGAATAGTTAGTCCGGACCATGTGGTTGACACATTACTTGAACATATTGAATCCAATGTAAATCCTGGTTTCACTTAGTGGATTCAACACAACAGAGCCAAATTCTTTAGGAATGTTTCAGCTCCATAACAATAAATTCAATGCAGATTTCCGAACAGATACTTTGAAGATTTTTTCTTTATGTAATACATTCATCCAATATTCCAAAAACCTAAAAAAAAACGCAGGAAACACCCACTTATATAATTTCATCAGCTTTGAAATCCATACCAAGGCTTATAAACATACAAGTATTCAACAATGCAAACAAAGTCCTTATGTTAATGTATTGTGAGTCACGCAATATTGCTTAATGGCTGTACACCGACTGTGCACCATCTGTCTTTTGCAGTAAAACATGTTGGATGTGTGATGAATGACGGGAGGAAGCATCGAGCAGTAGAGTGCGGCGCAGGTGGAAGCATGTATGTCCACAGCGAGCAGAGGAGGAACTTTCAGTCCAAACCCTTTCATGAGTTCACTTTGCTTCCACCGAGACCACTTTCCTATGGAGACACGGGCTCTGAGCTCCTGGGCCTGCAAGGTGACTACATGTTGTCTGTCACCATACCCTCAAATTACATGACATGGCATGCAATTATGGTATGTGTCATGTCAAATTATTTTGTGTTGTGTCATTTAATTTAATATTTTATCGTGTCCTGTCATTTCTAGTCATGTCATTTCAAGCCGTGTAATTTCATTTTCCTGCCATTACGTTCAGTACCATGTCATGCAATTGAGTGTTATGTTGCGTCATTTCATTTGGGGACATGTCACGCCATTTCATTTTGTGTTATTAAACATCAGGTAATGTAATCTCTTGTCATTTCATGCCATGTCTTGTCATCTTCACATGTTAATGTTGTCCGTACTACCACTGCTGGTTTTAGAGGTAAATATCTGTAAGTATATACAAAACAATCTATATGATAAATTGTAATCGTCTTATCATTATTGCTGTCATAGTGCAGGGGCTCTGCTGTCCCCTCCGGCAGAGGCCCAGCAGTGGGAGGGTGACACAAAGGGTGACACCCCAGAGCAGAGAGGTAGTAGGAGGTGGGAGTCTGACGCTGAGCAGTCTCGGGGGAAGGCTGGAGAGCAGAGAACAACCAGCGTCAAGACCCAGCACTGGGAGCGGACCTGAGATGAATCCAGAAGGTGGACATCCAGTCAGTGAAACGGCAGGTGAATGAATCACATATGTTGATATAATCATATCCATGTATAACCTCTCTGCTGACTGATGAATCAGTTTCACTATACAGCTCCACTGCTTTGTCATATCTCTCAACACACACATTTCTCACTATTACATGCTTACTATGGGTCTAATTGTTCAAAGTTCAAAAACAGTCCTTTTATTAACGTCTGAGGGTCCCAGTGTGCATACTTCACATACCCGCTCATCAACATGGACACTCAGCCCGTTCTCATTCGCAGGGCGTCAAAATGACGATGCTTTATCACGGCCGTTGGCGTTCGATACCGCCGCACGAGGCACCCTTTCGCGGTGGTAGGTCACACTGCTAATCGAACCAAATAAGACCTTTATTATAGCTGTATAAATAGATAAGTGAGGACTTGATGTGTCAACCTCACACAACAAAATCCTATCCAGACAGAGAATGTCTATGGAGCTAACGTTAACTACACAATATATGAACTAATCAGACCCCAAATGGGATGCTTACGCTAGCTGTTGTGGCTAGCCCTATTTTGTGACCAGTGTATAATTATTGGGTGTTGAGAAGGGGACGGTCCATTGTTATTCCGAAACATCAATAGTCGGAAAAATGTCGAATTGGACCCAAAAAAAAGCCCATTTGTTCGACAGTTCGTTACCCCGAAAACAAATGCCCATTGTTCCAAGGCCAATTGCTCCAAAAATACACACTCTCTGTGCAACAGAAGAGCAGAAGCACATGGCTAATTAGTATGCAGAATGACGGAGATTAGTTGGAACAAAGGATTTAATCGGTCCAATATTTATTTCTGCAGGCAGAAATCTGCTTAAATTGAGTTCTGTCCAAATATTTTTTCCCCCTCACAAATGTTCCATTGGGGTTTGCAAGCATTCACAAGAACACACAAAATCAGCTTTTATAAATTTCCGTGCGAATTTTTCGGACGAAATTCCGCGCTGGGTGTGAAACAGCTTTAAAGCTGCTGTTTACTGACACTGCTAACCACTCGAAAGGCCTTTTTGATCAGCACACGCACACAAACACGACAGTTTGCCTGCAAATCTCCATAATCGTATCCAGACAACATGCATGTATGATTTCTTTTTCTGGCTTTGGCCAGGAGCAGCTGTGCTTGTTTCTGGTGAATCCAACAAATAATCCAATTTCATTGCCAATTGACATGAAAGTTTCTTTGTTTTGCATTCTTGCTGTATTATTTGTATTGAGGGCAGTGCATGTTTTTTCTGCAGTTTGAGTAATTGCCTTTTGGATATCCTCCAGTGATAAGCCGACACAGTTGTTCAGATGCTCGATCCATCTCTCGGTCCCAGATCGTAGTGTTTGGATTGTTGTCAAGCTGTAAATGACATCTGCAGCATGAATGTGACTGAATTCAAAGCTGCTTCTCCGTGACCGTGACAGACTCTTTGAAACACGTTTTCCACCCAGAAACTCCCACGACCGCCTGCGTCAATAAGAGACACGGACATCCCGACGCCGCAAAGGTTTCAGAACTCCATCTGTATCTGCCTTCTTCACTCTGTGATGATGAGGAGCAGGACGCTGACGGAGGAGATGAGCCTCATGAGGTATGAGTTCTTAGTAGTGTTTTTTTGGGGCGTGGAGGCCGTGGCGAGTCATAGGAGAGCGGCCATCTGCATCATTTTCATGAGCTGTTTCCTCGGGTAATATCTTCCACGTCACATCTGTGGTTTTCACCCTCCTTTCCAGAATCTGGAGCAGAGCTCCAAATCAGGTCTCCGAAGTGATGTCAGTTGGAGGGTGGGGAGACAAAAAATATTTTCCCAAGCAATTAGAACAACTGGAGTGCATGTAAAGGCATGCCCACTGGGTCTAAAAGGGATCTGTTATATCCATGGAATCATTCCGGATGAAGTTACAGGATTTTGTGTGAAAAAGTTTCCTGTGAAACATCAATGTAGAGATGGATAAAGACACAGGGATGTGATGAAGGAGGGTTAACCCAATAAACCTTAAGCGCTTTACTACATTGTTAAAGCTACACTAATCAATATTTTTTATATGTGAAATGGATCAAAAGACTGCCTGTAATGTGAAAGGTGTTGCTCGTAGTGAAGAACCCACAGAGGACTATCAACCCATCGCTGCAGATCCCTTTAAATTTGTTCTTGAGAAAGGTCCTAATGCGTCAGATTCATGACGTGTTCTTAAAGATGCAGTGTGCAGGATTTGGCAACATCTAGTGGTGAGGTTGCAGATTGCAACCAACTGAAACTACTCCCGTGTGCCAAGCGTGTAGGAGAACTACGGTGTCCGATGCAAAATGTGAAAACTCGAAAACACGAATGGTCCTGTCTAGAGCCAGTGTTTGGTTTGTCCGTTCCAGGCTACTGTAGAAACATGGCAACCGGCTAGATATAAGCGAATCATTCTAAGGCAATGAAAACAGGATTCTTACTTTTAGATGATTATACACTGAAGAAAACATACTTATTAATATTATATTCCATCTCTGCCAATAGATCCACCTAAATGCTACACACTGTCCCTTTAAACCCCAGAATTATTCGTGCATGTGTTCTTATAATGATGAATACCATTGTACCATTGAATACTCATGAATTGAAAGCGCATGCCAGTTGATCATAATTAGGAGGTAAACATCCTGCCAATCGCCATAAAAGGGCAGGACATAGAAATTGAAAAGAAAAGTTGAGAGAATCAAGTCAAGAATGCCCAAACTAAACTAAAAAGGGCAGAGCATCAGACTCCAAACATATTCAGACTGCATCAGATGAAAGCCAAACTGTCATATTTAGTAGCGTCAGTAGTGGATATAAATAACACAAATGACACACAATGATGCATGGGATGCTATTACTCATTCAGTGTTGAAGTATTAGTGGCGTCTTTTTATTTTAAAAGACTATACTGCTTCGTAAAATAATGAAACTAATTATTAAAAAATACTATAAATGATAACAATATTATTGCAATTTAAATCCCATAATATTATACAAATGTAGAATTGAAGGAAACGCAATAACCAATCATTTTGCATGAACATCTCATGAGTGTGCTCTTGAGTGTGAGCGTAGATTCTGTTCAGAACAAATCCCAGAATCTTGTTGAAAACTGCGTAAGTAAGTTTTAAGAAGAAATTTCTTCTTAACAACAGTTGGTGAATGAGGCCCATTTCAGAACCACAACTTTACTGTTTTGGTTCAGTCTCAACACTCATTATTCCTGTTTTAAAGGAGAACTATGCCCATTTTCAAAATTCATACATGTTATTCCTATGGTCTAAGACCGTCCAAAAATATTAGTAAACATGAACAACTCTCTCCCAAATCCAAAAACTAGAGTGCTAAAACTTAAACTGGTGATGTCATAGGGCATATGCTCAGTACCTGAAGTAGAAAAAAAGTGCCAGTATTCCCCTTATTCACATATTGGCATGTGTATCCGCTACTATCAGCAATCTCTTGCTCCTATTTGTTTATTTATCATTATTATTATTATTATTATTATTATTATACTTGGGTTATGCATCTTCTATAGTAGGCCTATATTCCAATAATATTCCAACTGAAACATTATAGGGTTAAGGTGGTGTGTTTGAATATTTACTCAAAGTGTTAATACTTAAAGTGTTTTCCTGTGTTACTTGTAGCCCATAGTATCTCTCTATAATACAGTATATTATAGGATGCCTATAGGCTGGAATCAACACCAGCCAGTCAGACGGGCTTCATTCAGGTTTTAGGAGCAGTGTTATGCAGCAGGATAAAGAGACACATTCTGAATTTCTACAGTGAACAAAAGACATTATAAGAGATATCCGTTTTTGGGGTTCTACCAGAAGAAAATTTTAAGGTTTTTGGCTTAAAATGATGCAATTTTACATAATTTTGGACCATTATTATTATTATTACTATAGATAACTCCAAAAAAGAGAAAACTTACTATGGTTGAATAATTATTATTTTATTTTTTCGCTCAACATTTAATTCTTCTGGAAACGTTTGCCCTGTAAAATCATATTCTGTAAATCAAAACAGCAGATTCAGAAAACTTTTAAATAATAATCCATTCATTATATTTGTTCACAACTGAAAAAAGTTATGACGAATAGTTCACTAATTATTTTACAAAAAGGACACAAAGGACGTATTGTATTGATAAATTACAGCAGCGTTGTTCTCTACGGATTTGTTTGTTTGTTCTTCTATGGGTACATTTTCTATTTCACAACTGAGAATACTCCAATAGAATAGAGCTAATTTTGGTTATAAAAAAGAAAGATTCTCCCATTCATTGTCTATTGAGCAGCTCCAGACTTTATACCTGATAACATCACAGGTTTGAGACTTACTGCTCTGGTTTCTGGCTTTGGAAGAGAGCAGCTCATGTTCACTAATATTGATTGAACTTCATGGACATAACATATTGGAATTATTCATTTAGGTGGTGTTCCCCTTTAAGCAGCAGCAGGCTGCTGTTTTTCAGTAGAATCTCTGATAAACTCACTGTCCACTACCTGCTCAGCACCAAACAGCACACAGACACAGCTAGAGACAAAGCCCCACCTGCTGGCAGCAGAAAAAAGTGTGGTGTTAGTGGTAGTGAGTAACACAGAAACGAATATCTTTGAACTTTAGGATTATTACCACAAATAGGGATCAGACAATAAAGATACGACTTTACACAGGAATAAATGTCTCACACTTTATGATAATCACATGCAGTTTGGGGGCAAGTCATAGTCGAGTCAGCACACTGACACACTGACAGCTGTTGTTGCCTGTTGGGCTGCAGTTTGCCATGTTATGATTTGAG